>NC_048311.1:35366239-35422736 GCF_013100865.1 Trachemys scripta elegans
ACCTCAATTTGGGACAGTTCCTCAGATCTGTCACCTATAAAGAATGGTTCAGGTTTGGGAATCTCCCTCACATCCTCAGCTGTGAAGACTGATGCTGTCATAAATATAAAGGGAAGGGTGACAACCTTTATGTATGCAGTAACATAAAATCTCTCCTGGCCAGAGGTACAGACTCATTTATGTGTAAGGTGTTAATCAGTTCAATTAACCTAGTTGGCACCTGACCAGAAAGACCAATGGGGAAAGAAGATACTTTCAAATCTGCCGGGGAGGGAGGTTTTGTTTGTGCTGTCTTTGGCCTTGGCTACATTTGCGAGTTACAGTGCTGTAAAGCCGCCTCCAGCGCTGTAATTCACTCCCCGTCCACACTGGCAAGGCATTTGCAGCGCTGTATCTTGGTGGTTGCAGTGCTGCATGTACTCCACGCCCCCGAGAGGAATAGCGAGTATTGCGCTGCCGTTGCAGCGCTGTGGCACCAGAGTGGCCGCCCAATGCGCTGTGAATGGCCTCCAGAGTTATTTGGCAGTATCCCACAATGCCTGTTCTAGCCACTCTGGTCATCAGTTCAAACTCTACTGCCCTGGCCTCAGGTAACCAACCATGTGACCCACCCTTTACATTCCCTGGGAATTTTAAAAATCCCCTTCCTGTTTGCTCAGCCCTGCGTGGCGTGATGTGCTATCAGTGAATCTTTCCAGGTGACCATGCCTCCACGCGCCAAGCGAGCCCCAGCATGGAGCAATGGTGAGTTGCTGGACCTCATGAGTGTTTGGGGGAGGAAGCTGTCCAGTCCCAGCTGTGCTCCAGCCGTAGGAATTACGATACCTTCGGGAAGGTATCAAAGGACATGATGGAAAGGGGCCATGACCGGGATGCCCTGCAGTGCAGGATTAAAGTGAAGGAGCTGTGGAGTGCCTACCGCAAAACCCGCGATGTAAAAAAGGCCGCTCGGGTGCTCCCCCCACGATCTGCCAATTCTACAAAGAGCTGGATGCGATACTTGGGGTTAACCCCACCTCCACTCCGAGCACCACCATGGACACTTCAGAACCAGTGGGGGGACGGGGGGGAAGAAGAGGAGGAGGAGGAGGAAAACGGGAGTGATGGTGGTGGGCCGGATGGAGACACCCCGGAATCCGTGGAGCCATTCAGCCAGGAGCTCTTCTTGAGCCAGGAGGAAGGTAGCCAGTCACATTGGCCGGTACTTGGTGGAGGACAAACAGAAGAGCAGGTTCCCGGTAAGCGTTTTTTTTTTTCGGGAAGGAATTTTTTCGGTGCGGGCTCTTTGGGAGAAGAGGGTTAGGCATGCATGCCTAGATGCGGAATAGTGCATTGATGTGATTTACCACATCGCGGTAATCGGCCTTGGTAATCTTCTCGAATGTCTCATCCAGAACGTATGCAATGCGCTTGCGCAGGTTTATCGGGAGAGCCACCGTGGTCCTTGTCCCAGCCAGGCTAACGTGTCCGCGCCATTGTGCCACGAGGGGTTGGGGGACCATTGCTGCACACAGGCAAGCTGCATATGGGCCAGGGTGGAAGTCGCATTGCAGTAGAAGACCCTCCCTTGCTTCCCAGGTCACCCTCGGCAGCGAGATATCGTCCAGGACGAACTCCTGTGAAAAATGTTGGGACAGTGTTCAGTGTAGGTGCTCCCTGAAGCTGTTGGCTCTCCCCAAGGCACAGAAACCCAGAGGACAGTGCAGCCCTGAAACAATCAGTCCCCCTTACCATTTTGAGGCTCCCGTGGGATATGTTTGCTGTTTCGGACGGGAAAATTATGCTATGGTGTAGACCCTGTGTGTTTTCTACTCCTTAAGTGCGGGGAGGGGGGGGGGAATCATTACTCTGTCTGGTATAAACAATGCTGCCTCTGTTAAATGTTGCATTTTGCCTATACAGCTGCATCAACCTTGAGACCTCAGCCGTCCCTCTTATCGCCTGCTCAGAGACTGCAAAGACTGAGGAAGAGTCCGCGAAAAAGCAAAGAAGACATGCTGCAAGAAGTGATGCGGCAATCTATTAAAGAGAATGAGAAAGCACAGAACTGGAGGGAGAGAGAAAGCAGGATCTGCCAGGAAAACGCTGTGCATCGGCGGCAAAGCATGGAGCACCAGCAGCAAAGCACGGATCGGCTCATAAGCATCCTGGAGTGCCAAGCAGACGCTATCCAGGAGCTCGTAGCCATGCAGAAAGAGGAGCAGTACCGCAAATGCAAACGCCACCCCCCCCTACAGCCCTTGTCCCAAAACTCTTTCCGTTGTGCCCCGCTGTCACCTCCAACCCACTTTCCCCAACTTCCGTGTTCTTCACGCCACTCACTGCCTCCAACACCAGTATCTTCACCACCCAGCCCTGAAAACCACGACCCTTACCCTCTGCACTCAACCCCCATCACCATGCAGTATAGCTGTCCTGAACTGCAGCACTTGCTGCACAGCACACCAGACAGGACATACTCGAATCTGTGATTGTACCGTTCCCCACTCCACCCCCTTGTTTCTTTTCAATAAATATTTTTTTTTCTTTTCACTAAATGGATTCTTTGGCTTTGAAAACATTCTTTATTATTGCATAAAGTAAAAGACTCCTTAGCCCAGGAAATAAATAGGCACTGCAAGTCTGCTTGTCTGCTTAGCAGACACTGATTCCTAAAGATTGGAACTACTGCACTTCACTCCCGTGCAAGGCACCAGATATCACTGCTGGTTTTCAGCCTCAAATTGCTCCCTCAAGGCATCCCTAATCCTTGCAGCCCCGCGCTGGCCCCCTGTAATAGCCCTGCTCTCTGGCTGTGCAAATTCAGCCTCCAGGTGTTGAAACTCAGAGGTCCATGCCTGAGTGAAGCTCTCACCCTTCTCTTCACAAATATTATGGAGGGCACAGCACGCGGATATAACCACAGGGATGCTGTTTTCGGCCAAGTCCAGCTTCCCATACAGAGATCGCCAGCGGCCCTTTAAACAGCCAAAGGCACACTCCACAGTCATTCAGCACCAGCTCAGCCTGTAGTTGAACCGTTCCTTGCTGCTGTCAAGGCTTCCTGTGTAGGGTTTCATGAGCCATGGCATTAATGGGTAAGCGGGATCTCCAAGGATCACAATGGGCATTTCAACTTCCCCTACCGTGATCTTCTGCTCTGGGAAAAAAGTCCCGGCCTGCATCTTCCTGAACAGCCAAGTGTTCCGAAAGATGCGTGCGTCATGCACCTTTCCAGGCCAGCCTGTGTTAATGTCAATGAAACACCCACGGTGATCCACAAGCGCCTGGAGAACCATAGAGAAATACCCCTTCTGATTAACGTACTCAGATCCTGGGTAGGGTGGTGCCAGAATAGGAATGTGCATCCCATCTATCACCCCTCCACAGTTAGGGAACCCCATTTGTGCAAAGCCATCCACTATTTCCTGCACGTTACCCAGACTCACGGTACTTCTGAGTAGGATGCGATTAATGGCCTTGCAAACTTGCATGAACACAATTCCAACGGTCGACTTTCCCACTTCAAACTGGTTTGTGACCGACCGGGGTACCTATCTGGAGTTGCCAGCTTCCAGATTGCAATAGCCACCCGCTTCTCCACTGGCAGGGCAGCTCTCAATCTCATGTCCTTGCGCTGCAGGGTGGGGGCAAACTCCTCACACAGTCCCATGAAAGTGGCTTTTCTCATCCGAAAGTTCTGCAGCCACTGCTCGTCATCCCAGACTTCCATGACGATGTGATCCCACCACTCGGTGCTTGTTTCCCGAGCCCCAAAGCAGCGTTCCACGGTGCTGAGCATGTCTATGAATGCCACAAGCAATTTCGTGTCGTACGCGTGACGCGGCTCGATAGCATCATCGGACTCCTCACTCTCACTGTCACTTTGGATCTTAAGGAATAGTTCGACAACCAAACGTGACGTGCTGGCGAGATAAGTCATCATACGTCACAGCAGTTCGGGCCCCATTTCCTGCAGACAGATCGCACTGCACAGAAACCGTTGAAAGATGGCGCCAAAGGTGAATGGAAACAAATGGATTTCTGGGATGCAAAGCGATGCATCACGGGGTGTTGGGACAGGACACAGAATGCCCCGCACCCATGCCCCCTTCCCACCACCCATGGCGCCAGAATGGGAAAAGGTGCTCTGTGGGATAGCTGCCCATAATGCACCACTCCCAATAGCGTAATAAATAAATAAATGTAAACTGGTAAGGCAATGTTACCTACATTACGGCTGTGCCCTCTGACACCAGGGCTGGATTTGGCTCACTGAGTGTTACAGCACCAGTAGTATCCCATTTCAATAGATGGGGAGTCATTCTTCCACTCTTGCTGGCTTCTTTCAATAATTAGGATTCCGGGACCTGGTGTGTCAGTGACTGTAGACAGCACACTGATGAATGGAGGAGAGAGAGAGAGAGATCATCATTGACAAGTGCTTGCATAGAGAAAGGATCCAGTGCCCCGTCCATGTCATCTGTGTTAGGGGTATTCTGGTGTGAGGCTACCACAATCACTCCATTTGAAGCTGTTCAACTCTGGATAAATAATTGTTAGTTTTTTCTGATTTCTTTAGGGTGGCCTGGGGATCTTTGTCCAGTTCCCAGAGGATGTCTCCCCATTACACTAATATCAACATTACTGGCCATAATTTGCACCCTTGTGGTCCATTACTAAGGAAGCATGCAGGGATATGTAAAAGGGAATCTCCTTTTATGTACAGAAAGGGTCCTTCCAGGGCAGGGTAGAGGCACATTTCCAGAGGCTGTTGAGTGGGAGAAGATTGCAGAGCTGCCACTTGGGCTTCTGTGTGCTTTGTTTTGTTCTATGACTGGAGGAATGTTAATGTGACACTTCATCTTGAATGGTCCCTTGGAATATGCGCTAACTACTTATGCTAAACTATCTACCTCATATTTAGCTGTGACCTTGTCTACATTACACAGTTTTGTCGACAAAAGGGAGCTTCTGTCAACGAAACAGTGGTGATGTACACACTGCAATTCTCAGCCCACTGATGTAACTCTCCTGCTACGCCTGCATAATAAAACCACCTCGGCGAGAGGCATAGAGTTTTTTGTGACATAGATAGAGAAACATAGCGTCAGTGTAGACACTACATTCCTTACATCACTGTAACTGGCCTCCAGGAGGTACCCCACAGTGCCCACCGTGACTGCTCTAGTCACTGTTTTGAACTCTGCTGCCCTGCATCGAGCTACACTGGCGTGCGTCCCTTCCGTTTCAAAGCCCCAGGAAGTTTTGAAATTGCTCTTCCTGTTTGCTCAGTGTGGAGAGTTCACATAGCTACTGGCCAGCTGAGCATGCTGGCTCCCTGCAACAAACACACTCCTGCCTGGACTGCACAGAGGGGGTGGATCTCCTGGGTTTGTGGGGAGAGGAGGCTGTGGGTCTGTGGGGATAAATCACTGTAGGGAGGCAGTTGGAGATAATCACATGGACCTCCCTACACTCCCCCCACCATTCTTTTCTCCAGTAATTGAAATTAGGGGGAGGTGTTGGCATATTCAGGGGGGTGAGGGCAAATGAAGGTTGAGACTGTGAGTGCAAAGGTGAGCTGTATGGCAACATAGTAAAAACTGAAAAAAATTCCATTTTATTAGATTTAACTCATGTTTTAAAATCATCATAAATATTAAAATTGGCTACTCAAGCCTTCTAGGAAGCACAACATCTACATCCGTTTTGACTTCTTGCACTCTTTGGTGTCTTCTTGTGTGTCCGTTACTTCTAGTCCTTCATGACATGCTGATGATTAGGCAGAAGGCAACTCTTCATTCATTTGTCATATGATATTGGACTCTGTGTTCAAATTCTCTATTCTGTCCTCATCACATGGCAACCCCATTGCTGTTAGTGCCTCACTCTACTCAACTGTTAGTGTTTTATAAGACAGGCATCTCTAAAAATGACATGGAGGTTGATAGAATCCAGAAATCGCTATTGTAGATTTGTAAGAATCAAGTCTGTGTACTTTTTCAGCTGGCTTAACAAACACTTCTTGGTCTCTTCATATAAGGAGTCAATATAAGTACCTTCATTAGTCAACTTCTGAACTGAAGTCTTTTCTTCTTCCAGTACATTTTCAGTGGATATCTGTGACTGATCCAAGCGTAGCTTCTATTGCTGGACAAAGATCTACTACTGTTGCAGCAGATGCCTGGATGTCATTGTATAATGGTGGTTACCAAGTGGTTTTAACAGGAGACTTACAAGAGAGTGAATTGCAATAGTCTTCTCTGAACATAGTAGCAAAAGTAATCCACCAGCCTCACTACTTAGATCCGTCCTATCTTGGTGGATACTTTCCAAAGCCATTAATAACAGTTGCAGTAATTTTAAGACAACAGCCGAGGATCGCTCATGAGAAAGCCAGTAGGTTTTCCCAGGTTGGACTAATTTGAACTTCAATCCCAGTGTATCTTCTCTCTTTTTCCAAGAGGTTCAGTCCTTTTGGACTCTTGCTGAAAAAAAAAGAGTATAAAAAGCCAGCATATTTATTGCTTTTTAATGTCTTTTGAAGATTCTGCAGCTTGTACTAGCGCTTGCTGGAGTAGATGGCCTCTGCATTGTGTATAGGAGAGATTAGGGTTACACTTTTCTCTGAGAAAAGCTTGTACTCCACCATGTCTTCCAGAGCTGTTTGTAGCTCCATCAAATGCACAAGCAACCATCTGTTTGAGGTTCAATTTACACGCATTTAACTCTTCTAAGATGTACCAAATGTAGCTGATGTGTCTTCTATAACCTGAACATCTAGAATGCGTCTACTGGCCTACCACAGACATCAATGACATGCGCAATGACTTAACACTTGATACTTAATACTTGATGTCTATTTGCACTGGTGCAATCATCAGCCATGTATGCACATATTTGGAATATGGTGAGAGAGTTCTTCACTTTTTCAACTGCTGAGTCTTTCACTGTTACACCACATGCTTCTAGAGTGTCAGATGAGTTTTTTCAGAAAGATAATGAGCATTTGCCAGTCTTGTTCGAAACCAGTCTCCAAGTTCAGGATTGACAAGTGACAATGCACTTAACATTGGCCTCCGGTTTGTAATGTGTGGTATGATGCAACAGCCATGTTGGTTCACATAAACTGAGTTGTGTCTCCAGCATTCTTAACAGCCTCATTAAGTTCTTATAAAATTGGATTTGACAGTGACTCCCTTATAAGGCTTTCTGCATGTTGATGCAGTCCAGAGGCATGGTGTTTGGCAGGCTTTTCATACAGGTTAGTTTAGCTGATCAATCTGGCAAACCAAGCTCCTCCACTTTTACTATATAAATCCATGATATCCCCACATCTTGAATACTAAATGCAGTTCTCATCACCCCATCTCAAAAAAGATATATTAGAATTGGAAAAAGTATAGAGAAGGGCAACAAAAATGATTAGGGGTACGGAACAGATTTCATATGAAGAGAGATTAATAAAACTGGGACTTTTCAGCTTGGAAAAGAGACAACTAAGAGGGGATATGATAGAGGCTTATAAAATCTTGACTGGTGTGGAGAAAATGAATAAGGAAGTGTTATTTACCCCTTCACTTAACACAAGGACAAGGGGCACCCAATGAAATTAATAGGCAGCAGGTT
Organism: Trachemys scripta elegans; assembly: GCF_013100865.1. Lineage (NCBI taxonomy): Eukaryota > Metazoa > Chordata > Testudines > Emydidae > Trachemys > Trachemys scripta. The sequence continues at coordinate 35,373,851 of NC_048311.1, forward strand.
TATAACAAATAAAAGGAAATATTTTTTCACACAACTCACAGTCACCCATGGAACTAATTGCCAGGGATGTTGTGGAGGCCAAAATTATAACAGGGTTCAAAAAAGAACTAGATAAGATCATGGAGGTTAAGTCGTTCAGTGGCTTTTAGCCAGGATTGCAAAACCATGCTCTGAGTGCCTGTAGAGGGTTGGACGCACCCCTGCGGTGCCTCCTGCTGGTCGCTTCGGGGAATCAGCTCTTCCAGCATCCTGGAGTGTCCCCTGCAGGCCGGTGATCCGCCTTGTCCTCTACTGGCTCCATATCCCTCCCAGGTCCCCGGTGCCCCTTGCTCTGGGTGCTGTCCCCTGGCAGTTCCTCCCTGGGGAACCCCCATCCACTATCCCTACCTCACCTCAGAATAAGGCCACTGCCAGTCACCAACTAGCCCTAGCTCCCTGGGGCAGACTACAGTATAGGCCACTCATCACAGGCAAGGCTGGGTTTGGACCTGCTGCGTTGGCCTATCCCTGGGCTGCCCTCTGCAACCCCGAGTATCCCTTGGCCTTCTACTAGGCCACAGCCTGGGGCTTTCCAGGCTGGAGCTCCTTAGCCTGTCCCCAGCCCCGCTCCACTCAGGTACCCTGTGTCTAGTTCCCTGCAGCCAGGCCCTTCTCTCTCTAAGTGCAGAGAGAGACTGTTTGGGCTCCTGGCTCCCAGCCTTCTTATACAGGCCAGCTGTGGCCTGATTGGGGCATGGCCCAGCTGCAGCCTCTTCCCCCAATCAGCCAGGGTTTTACCTTGCCCAGCCCCAGCCCTCTGCAGGGCTTTTCCAATCCCTCCAGGGCCGGAGTGGGTGTTCACCCCGCTACAGTGCCCCTAGTCTCTGTTTGCCATAAGCCAGGAGTGGACAACAGGGGATGGATCACTCCATAATTCCCTATTCTGTTCATTCCCTCTGAAGCACCTGGAAGAGTCACTGTGGTCTCTGCAAGTTGGACTCTCGAGGTTCCACACACCTCTCAGTGATTTCAGCTCTCAGTAGGGGAACCTTGCTGCCAGATCTAATGCATCCAAGGGTGCTGAGGGAATTGGCTGATGTGATTGCAGAGGCATTAGCCATTATCTTTGAAAATTGGTGAAAATCTGGGGAGGTCCAGGATGATTGAAAAAAGGCAATTATAGTGCCCATATTCTAAAAAGGGAAGAAAGAGAACGCGGGGAACTACAGACCGGTCAGCCTCACTTCACTAGGCTGTTCTCAGTGGTGGCAGATGACAGAACAAGACGCAATGGTCTCAAGTTGCAGTGAGGGAGGTCTAGGTTGGATATTAGGAAAAACTAGGAAGGTGGTGAAGCACTGGAATGGTTTACCTAGGGAGGTGGTGGAATCTCCATCCTTAGAGGTTTGTAAGGTCCTGCTTGACAAAACTTTGGCTGGGATGATTTAGTTGGTGTTGTTCCTGCTTTGAGAAGGGGATTGAACTAGATGACCTCCTGAGGTCTCTTCCAATCCTAATATTCTATGATTCAGTGCAGGCTGGGCTGTCTTTTCCACAGACACACTGTCCCACAGCAGGACTAAGCACTTAGACCTAATTATCAGTGGTTTCAGCTCTAGCGGTCACATAACAAACCAAAAGACTCTCTATGGAGCCTAATCAGCTCTATCTCTAAACAGGAGAGATGGGCAGGACAAATAGTGCTTGTGACTCTTAGGCAGAGCCAACAACACCAAGCAAAACATCTGTGCCTCACCCTCTCTCTTCACTAGAATATGGCATGCAAACCTCCTTCTTAGAGAGTGCAGTTCAGTTGAGGGTGACCAATGCTTAATTTGTAATGAAATAGGTGCTGGGGCATAAGCAAGTTTGTTACTTTCATAACTGGTGTGACAAGCCCAGAGGTCCCAGGGCTATGAACTGCTGAGCCTAGAGGTGTTGGGGCAAAGCCCTGGCAAGCCCTAGCACAAATTAAGCACCGAGGGAGACTCCCTCATTCAGGCAGGCTAAGAACAGTTATGCTGCCCTTTACTCAATAAGGATAATAACATTTCATGATCCCCACATTTAATACTTATGTGATTTGTGATCCAACACTAGCCAAAATTGATCACTTGGACAACACAGCTGTCTGCTGGATACCTAGGCAGAGTAGGTGTGTTCATGTAAATAAGGTCCGGTCCTGAAGCCTTTACATCCATCCCTAATTTATCACTAGATGTCAGGAGAGAGTTCATTCAGACCTGGCTCATAAATAATAATTTGAAATTATTAGGTAGGCCAATATAGCCGAAACAAATGTGCCGACATTGTAAATAACAGCTGTATGAGGAGGCGTCTTTCTTCAGACTTTTCAAACCCATTATGCTTTCTCAGGTACAAGCTGTGATTTTTTTTCAACTGCCATCAGACTTCCTCGGCTCATTGGATCCTCATGAGTGCCTGATCCTGGGCGGGGACTTTAACACCACCCTTGAGGAGTGGGACTGCTCGGGGACTGAGCGGTGTCCAGCCACCGTGGACATCCTCCAGGAGATTGTTGACCATCACTCCCTGGTGGACATCTGGCATGTCCACCACCCAGACGAAGTGTCAACATTCACCTTTGTCCAGGTGGAGACTCATTGGTCGTGTCACTCCTGTTTGGACCGCATTTACTATCACACTGTCAACTTCCATGAGTCCACACCTCCAGCATCCGGCTGGCCCCATTGTCAGATCACCATCTGGCAACCGTGACAGCCGCTCTCAGCGTGGAGAGGCCAGGGCCAGCCTATTGGCACTTTAATTACAGCTAGCTGGAGGATCTGGGCTTCGTGGTGTCCTTCCTGGAGTTCTGGGATTTTTGAAAGGCCATCTAACTCCCTTAAGCACCTTTGACAACACCAACTCGTATCACTGTCTTATTGCAACTTAAAGACATAGTTTGGGAGAGTCAGATTTCCATTGGTGGTAGCCCATTTGCTGATGGATTTCCTCATGGCCTCATTCACGTCTTTGTTTCTCAGAGTATATATAAGGGGTTTAACCATTGGAATTAGACCAAGTAAAAGAGAGAAAAGAATTTGTTGACCTCTATTGAAGGGTTGTCTGATGGCACCATGTAGACTATGATTTATGCTGTGTAGAACCATTGGGAACAATGGCAGTACAGGACAGATTTTTCAAAAACACCTCCAGGATATGTCAACACAGCTAGCTACAGTGAGCCTCCCAGCCTGTGTTGACAATTTGCCCTTCTCACAACCAGCCAAAACATCTAAGAACCAAGAAAGCTCACATCCACTCCCCTTTTCTCACCTATGCTAATCTTTCTTAGGCTACTTTCTGTCCAACATATGAAGTTGGTCCATTATCCATTCCCCTGAGAGGTTAAGAGCAGAGAGTGCAGGAACCCTTGTGCTCAGGGTCACAAACTGAGCCCAATCGAAGGCACTGAAGCAAACTCAAATGGTGTTTCAGCTTCCTCCCTCAGAATCACAAGAGCAACACAAAGAAAACTTAAGAGGAACAAGCCTCCGCTGCTTTCATTTACCCCAGTGCCACCCTCTCAGCAGCCTACTGGCACCCTTTTCCAGGAAGGACACGAAGTTGGTAGGAGCTCTGGCATAGAAACTAAGGGAGAGGTGTTGCTCCTCCTCGCTGTGAGCTGATACCATTCTGACTCCATGTAATGGGGCTTTGAGCATTGCCATGTTCTGAGTTCTGTGCCCTCAGGAAGCAGCCAAAGTGCTGACCCCCCGCCCCCCTCCCCCGGCTTCTCTTGGGCCCCTGGAAGCATGGTGTTTGCACAGGAGTTGGAAACCATTCTTTCCTATCTTTGTCTTCCTCGGCTACCCCGGCCCCTTCCCCCAAAATAGTTTCATCAGATGCTGGAGGGGCCTAAGGACCTGCAGGTTTCTCTCACCCACCTCCTAAGGCAAACAGTTATTCCCTTCTCTGACATTCCTGGAGCCGCGGATCCTTGGAGGAGTTTTACCCCAGGGGGATCTGATTCCCTGTGATAACTGGCGTCTGGTGGGGGACTGTCTTGTCTGCCCCCTGTTTGGGAGCTGAGATGCTTTTTCAGACTCTCCCTCACTGGATGAGTGCAACAGCACCTCCTCCTGCTGGGAGAATCCTAAATTCCACAATCCTGCAAAGATTTCTCTGAGCAGCTGCTAGATGAACCCTACTTCTCTGGTCTAGACACCAGCATCTAACTAGCCTTGTAACAGGCCCTGTTTGCTAGCTGGAGAGGGAAGGAACTAGGAAAGAAGGCAAATGTCAGAAAATTAATCTTAACATGCAAAGAAACTTCCTTAGGGCTCCTTGTGCACTGTCTGTGCCTTTGAGGAATCGTCAAGCACTCCCTGACTAGCTCAGTTGCTAGTGCATGGGACTCCTAATTTTAGGGTTGTGGGTTCAAGCCCCATGTTGGGCATTTGATCTTGCAGCCTTAGGGTATGTCTATACTATGAATGTGGTTTATTTAATAAAAGTCAATCTTTAGAAAACAATTTTATACAGTCCATCGTGTATGTTCCCACTAAGACAATAGATCTGCGGAATGTGTCCTCAATACCATGGCTAGCATCGACTCAAGGAGTGGTGCACTGTGGGTAGTTATCCCACAGTCCCTGCTGCCCATTGGAATTCTGGGTTAAGCTCCCAATGCCTGATGGAGAAAAAACATTGTTGCGGGTGGTTTGGGGTACATGTCGTCAGTTTCCCCTCCTCCCTCCCTCCCTCCTTGAAAGCAACAGCAAAGAAGAGTTTGCCCCTTTTTTCCTGGGTTATCTGTGCAGACACCATAGCACGGCAAGCATGGAGCCCACTCAGCTGAGCACTGCTCTTGTGAGCATTGTAAACAACTCGCACATTATCCTGCAGTATGTACATAGCCTGGCTAGGAGTGCCAGCATAAGGACGATTGTGAGGAGGACACGAACACAAACGTGGAACAGGTTGATACAGTGGAATGACCATTCTGGGCCCGGCAAACAAGCACAGACTGGTGGGACCGCATAGTGTGGCAGGTATGGGATGATTCCCAGTGGCTGAGAAACTTTCGCATGCGTAAGGCCCCTTTCCTGGAACTTTGTGAATTGCTTTTTCCCACCCTGAAGCGCAGGAATACCAAGATGAGACCTGCCCTGACAGCTGAGAAGCGAGTGGCAATAACCCCATGGAAGCTTGCAACGTCTGACTGCTACCGGTCAGTCAGGAATCAATTTTTAGTGGGCAAATTACTACGAGGGCTGCTGTGATCCAAGTAGCCAACGCAATCACTGAGCTGCTGCTAACAAGGGTAGTGACTCTTGGAAATGTGCAGGTCATAGTGGATGGTTTGCTGCAATGGAGTTCCCTAACTGTGGTGGGGCAATAGACAGAATGCATATACCTATACCCAGACCACCTTGCTTATAAAATATACCTAATGTGGCTAAATTCAACCTACCCTCATAGTGTAGACCAGCCCCTAGTCCCATAAAGCTCTGCAGACTCTCAGGGCTGGGATCAGACACTCCAGGGCCATGCATGGGGCTCGATCCCCTTGACCCTGTGCCCATGTGAAATATCAGTGGTGGGTGGGATGGTGGCATGGGACCCCTGCTCCCTCCCAGAAGAGGCAGTGGGTGACTCTCCCCCACCCCTTGGGATCAGCAAGGTGCCCACAGACAGGCAGAGGGCAATTGTGGTCCCCCCAGTCCTTACATTCCTAGTCAGGGTTTATCTGCTTGGGTGAGGGGGTCAGGACTGCTGCGCTCCTCCCCTTCCTCTGCACACTGAGCCTGTTGATGGGGTGGGGTTGTTGGGGTCCTCAGAGACGTGAGGCTGGGAATTCAGCTATGATTTGAGCTTGAGATTCTTAAGGGAGTCTTAGGGAGTTAGAAGCCCAAGATGTACATGCCTTACTCCCTTAGGCTCCTTTGCAAATCCCTGCTGTCATTTTCTGAAATTGAAGAGAAGCCCAGGCCTTGCAAGTCAACAAAATAGATGCAGAGCCAGGATTACAAAGGGGTTTAGGCACCTAAAGAAGCTGATAGATGTCTACTGGGATTTGCAATAACACCAACAGTTTAGGCACCCAACTTCCATTGAATGCCCATGGGATTTAGCCACTTAGCTCACATAGGAGCTTTGATAAATCCCAGTCAGTGCCTGTCTCCATCTAATTAGATGCCTAAATCCATTTGTAATCCTGGCCTACAGATAACACAGAAGCTGGGCTGGAATGAGGGAACCCTGGGGGAGATCATAGGCCCTGCGCTAGGCAGTGGATCAGATTAGAGGATCAGAAGGACACTTTTGGCTTTATCACCTAGGCATCTATGCACTTGCCTGTGGGCCTTTGCTGCTGAGCTGTGCAGGGCTCCTGGGAGTGAGTCCCACTAGCCCTTAGGAAATAGAAGTGGATAAATTACGTTCCTGCAGCATGGGTCCTTTAATGCCAGTGCAAATCAAAGCCAGCTACATACAGCTCATCTGCAGAGAGCAACAGATCAGAGTCTAGTTCAGTCACAAAGTGAGGGGTGAAAGGACGCTCAGATACCTGGGCCTTTAGCTTCTAGATTGTGATATATAGATAGATATTGACCAAAGAATCCCGGTGCTGGATGACTGAATGCATCATATGTTGGGGGAAAAAATCCACAAAGATCATCATAGTAAGTTTGTTATTTCAATTAAATATGTTTGGGGATCAACATACAGTGGGAAATTATGATGATGAATATGAATTAAAATATGAACTTGTTAAGACTTTACTTTCAGTTTAATCAATTACCTACTGCTGATAGGAATTTTTCCGCCTCTCAGGGAACGGTTGACTTTTCACTGAAAACGCAAAATCAATTTATTTACTTTTTAATTTTTGGCAAAGAAAATTTTCTACTGAAAACTCGATTTTATCACAAAACCAAAAATGTTTTTTTTTGAGATTTCAGATTCTTTACACAATAATCCCAAAATGTTTGAGAAAAGCAGACAGATACTGAAATATGTTGTTGTTTAACTAAAAAACCAACATCCATTATAAAAGATACAGCTAAAAATTTCCAATCAGCCTTAAACTTTAAATAAGTTGGGGAACATTAATATTATCTGATAAAGTATTAATTTCAAGTCCATTTATTCTATTGCATCTGTGTGATTTCTCTTTCAAAGTGATATTTGCAAGAAGGTAACAATGGAATAACAAGTAAAGTTGATAGTAAACAGAGTGCATTTAATACAGACTAGCCCCTTTTAACCCTGGTTTAGAGTTAAATCAAGCAGCCAAAGCCTGTCTATCCTGACCCTGTTCAAGGACATCATAGAATCTCATGGCTCAAAGGGACCTCAGGAGGCCATCTTATTTAACCCCATGCTCAAAGCAGGGCCAGTCCCCAGACAGATTTTTGCCCCATATCCCTAAATGGTCCCCTCAAGAATTGAACTCACAACCCTGCCCCAATGCCCAAACCACTGCGCAGCTCACTGGGAGTAGAGCACAGAACTTCTGGTCTAGCTTCACACTCCTGCTGGCTGAGTATAAATGGTGTAAATGGCTGTGCAGAACTTACACATACCAAGACATGGGGCCATGTTTCCAAAGGTATTTTGCTGCCTACTGGAATTTTCAGAAGCAACTAGGAGTTTATAATTCGTTAATTTCAAGGGGTGTTGAGGTCCTAGATGTTTTGAGAATCCCACTAGGTGCCTCTATACCTTTAAAAATCTGTCCCACAGCCTCTCTCCAAAGGACCTTACAGTCCCAGTAGACAGAGCAGAGAAAGGGAGGGAGGGGAAACAGAGGCAGAAAGGGGGGAAATGACTGGCCTAAGGTCAGACAGCAGGTCACTGGCAGAGAAAAGAGTAGAACCCAAATGTCCTGACAACCCCTGCACCACACAGCACAGAGTAAACAATACAACATAGCGGTGATGGAGGGATGCTGCTAGTCTATGCTTTCATGCATTTAAAATGTGTTGGCATTTTAGTCTATCCGTTTCGTGGCCAAGCTGTGAGCTTGGTAATGGTCGCAACAGAGGGACGTCCTTTGGAAGAATTGTTGGATTTGTATTGTACTTTGTTCCATCCTTCATACTGCATTTTAACAGGCCACATCTTGGGCCAAATCCTCAGATGATGTAAAGTAATGAAGCTCCATTTACTTTAAAGGAGCTGACCGAAATACACTAGTGTGATAACGTGACTGAGTGATTGTCAGAGGCGAGGAGCGCTAACAACACCTAATCATTGTAAGTGACAAGTGCTGTGCACCTTTGACATTCATATAATGAGATATTAGACAAAGGGGAATCAGGGCTATTCCCTCTGTCACTCTAATCCTGACCATTATCTTTCTCATTACTTCCACAGCCATCACACAGCGTAATGAGGAGGAAAATGTCCAACCAAACCGCCGTGACCGAGTTCCTTCTCCTGGGATTCTCTGACATTCAGGAACTGCAGATTTTACACTTTGTGGTGTTTCTAGTTTTTTACCTGATATCCCTGCTGGGGAACCTTCTCATCATCACAGCCATAGCCCTCGACCACCACCTTCACACCCCCATGTACTTCTTCCTGATGAATCTGTCCATCCTAGATCTCGGCTCGATCTCTGTCACCATCCCCAAATCCATGGCCAATTCTCTCAAGAATACCAAATCGATTTCTTATTCTGGATGTGTTGCCCAAGTCTTTCTCCTCGTCTTCTTTGCTTCAACAGATTATGCCATACTGACCGTCATGGCGTATGATCGATACGTCGCCATCTGCCAACCACTGCACTATGAGACAGTGATGAACAGGAGAGCTTGTGTCCAAATGGCAGCCAGTGCCTGGATCAGTGTCATTCTCTACTCTGCAGTGCACACTGGAAACACATTTGCAATATCCTTCTGTGGAGGCAACATGGTGGATCAGTTCTTCTGTGAAATCCCCCAGCTACTCAAGCTCGCCTGCTCTGACTCAGACCTCAGTGAAGTTGGGTTTCTCATCTTTAGTTTATTCTTATGCTTAAGCTGCTTTGTTTTCATAATTGTGTCATATGTTCAGATCTTCACCACAGTGCTGAGAATCCCCTCTGAGCAGGGCCGGCATAAAGCCTTCTCCACCTGCCTCCCTCACCTCATTGTGGTCTCCTTGTTCGTTGGCACTGCCACTTTTGCATACCTGGAACCCATCTTCAGCTCTCCATCGGTTCGGAATCTTTTGGTGGCCCTTCTCTATTCTGTGTTGCCACCAATGATGAATCCAATCATCTACAGCATGAGGAACAAGGAGCTCAAAGGTGCACTGAGTAAAATGATAGGTTTTAGGTTATTTATTAAGAATTAAATGTCCATAGTTATCTTTTGATCAAGATTTCATTCTGTGTTTCTTTAGAAATATAATTATCTGATGGAATTATTGTCTTCATGAGAACATAACATGCTATCTCTTCATGCCCAATTGGGTATTTACACTAGTAAAAATCCAGACAAACTTGACTGAAAAAAACAAAAAAGTGTTATTAAAGGTTTACACCAATGTAAATAAGATCAGAATCTCTCTCTCTCTCTCTCTCTCTCTCTCTCTCTCTCTCTCTCTCTATCTATCTATCTATCTAGTAATTATAAAGGATTACCCATCACCATACTATATGAGCACCTTGCACATAATATCAGTAGCCATACCAAAAGTCTCTAGTGGGGTCTCTGGCTCTTCTTATTTTGGGGGATGAGAATTCTGAATGAGATATCAATGCATTTGTTGTTTGTTTCTCTGTTTTTTTAATTTATTTTTGTTTAGCTGGTTGGTTGGTGGTTGATTTGTTTCTTTGTTCTAGGTGGTTTTGGAGGTGGAAAGGCGTGGGGAGATGGAGAGTGTTTGGTTCGACCTGATTTTCAATGTTTGTCCTCTCTTGGGAGTGCCCATATGTCATTTCTTTGATGAGGTTTTTCTGAGCGTGCTGAAAATTTGCTCCCCACAATGATAAAAGGGTGCAAAAGAGATTTCTTCGTGGTTGAATTCCTGCTGAAATGATTATGTTTATACTATTGGGGTATTATTGTATTATTAATGATGTGTTGGGGAACAAAGAGCCTCAGGGAGGCATCTTTTTATCTTTTTAACTTAAATGATTATGTAAATGCTGTGTCATTGGTGCTGTGGTGGAAAGGCTTTTTCTGAAGAGAAACTTTTTCCAGGGTTTCCTAAAGAAAATCTGATTTTGGATAATGAGGCCAAAACTGGATCCCATTGAAGTCACTAGGGTCTAACCCCTCACTTCTAAGATATCATGATTTGGACAATAGCCAGTGCACATAAGGATCAAGATTTGGCTCACAACACCCTGCAAAAAGTGAAGGTGACAGCGATGTAAGGGTCACATTTTCGAACACAGATAGACCAGCACCAGTGCAGAGTAGACTCACTGACTGAACCAGTATAATACTGATGTTGTTTTGGCCCAAAGTCCCTGGGATACACACAGTAGTAATATAAACACTGATGTAAGTTAGTTGTCTGGGGTCATTTTGTTCTAACCGTGGTGTATTTCACTAGGGGGGTGGTGAAGCACCGGAATGGATTACCTAGGGAGATGGTGGAATCTCCTTCCTTAGAGGTTTTTAAGGCCCGGCTTGACAAAGTCCTGGCTGGGATGATTTAGTTGGTGTTGGTCCTGCTTTGAGCAGGGGATTGGACTAGATGACCTCCTGAGGTCTATTCCAACCCTCATATTTTATGATTCTATGAAAAATGCCATCTGGTGTTCCATATGCAATCCAGTGTAGATCTACCCACATTCAAGCTGAGAAAGAATCTCAGAAATTATTAGTTTTAGAATACCATCTTTGTGCATGGCTGTGAACACTACATATGTGATAGTCAAAGGCAGAGCATGTGATTAGATAGACAGACGTAGAGATAGGACCATTCCCTGTCCTAACACACAACCTCTTTTAGTCATAAAGATGGATTTTTTTTATTGTGAATTATGTTAGATAGAATAGATTAGATAATTTATGAACATTATTGTGTTTCTTTTCCTGTTAATGATTGTCTATGTCCAGAGCATGATTGTCCTATAAGTAGTCCTTATTAAATGTTATTTAGTAAAGATTTTTATGACTACATCTTACACCATCGCTCATTTACAAACAACTCCTCATATGTACTCTGTGTTTGAACTTTTAGCAGTTTTGATTGGATACATTTTTAACATGATCTCCTTCGTTTCTCTGAGTAAAGAGAAGTATCACAGTCAGGTTCCTTAAGAACGAAGGAGCCAGTTCTCAGCAGGTGTACATGGTTCTAGCTCCTCTGAAGCCAATAGAAATCTGAGAATTTACATCAGCTAAGGATCTGCTCTGAACAAAACTCACTTCCTTTGAATATTCTGTACAAAGGCCCTGATTCCACAAGCCGCTTCAGCACATTCTTAACATTAAACACATGAGTACGCCCACTGAAAGTTTAAAGATAAAGCCATGTTTAAGTCCCTGTTGTATATGGGTTAGTATTATGGATAGGACTTAAGGCTAATACCAAACGGGTGTCAGACTCTGAGACTTCCTCAGTTTCTCTCCTTTCCAAGTCAAACAAAGCCCTACAATTGATGCACTGAAATTACTCTCCTCTTCTGGAGTCTAGATTATTAATGTAAAATAATAAGTTTATCTCAAAGCCAGAATCTCTGGGTCTTCTTCTCCAGACTCCCCAGTCCATTATGTCCTTCATCACCAACCTCTCCCTCCTGGAGGGCCTGCTCACCAGCATACTCATCCCCAAGATGTTGACCAATATGGTGAGTGAGAAGAAGACCATTTCCTTCTCTAGCTGCCATGCCCAGGCCTAGTTCCTCTTCCTGGTGGGCTCCATGGAGTTTTTCCTCCTTGCTGTCATGTCCTTTGACCACTATGTGGTTATCAGATAACCACTGCAATATGCCACCATTGAGAGCACTCATGTCTCCCTCGTGCAGGTGGCTGTTGCATGGAAATGGGGGTTCCTGGCCTTGATTCTGCCCACTCTCTTGGTGGCTTGGCTTCCACACTATGGTCTCAACCTCACTGACCATTTTTTCTGCTACGTGGCAACACTCTCAAGCTCTCCTGCTTCAACACAGCTCTCTCCTGGACAGTCCAAATATATTAAGTCCGTTATTTTTTTAAGGGAATAATATATCAGCTTATTATTTTAAATAGTTATGCAGACACTTCAATTTAAATACACTGGATTAGATAAAAAAAAATAAAACGAATTTATTAACTACAAGGAGGTAGAGTACCAGTAATGAGGTATAAAAGTTGGAAATGGATACAAGAAAAATAAACATAAAATGCTGCCCAACTTCACAAACTTTATTAAATTTGAAGCAAAGTTTTCTCCTCACATGCTTCCAGCAGTCTGACTGACCAAACCCCTTAAGTCAGGATCCATCCCCCAGAGTCCAACAGCAGCTTCCTTTGTTTCCTTAGGTGCTTTGAATGCTATGAACAGGGAGAGAGAGGTGTCTTGGGGTGTCTGATCCTTCTTTTTATAGTCCTGTCCCCTTTTTGAGAAGCATTTCCAGTCAGGAGCAAGGCAACACGCAGTCTATGTGGAAGGGAACTCCATATTGTTTCTTTGCTAAAATGTAGAATTTTGCCACTGTCTACTTTCCTGCCAAAGCATGGCCACATTTCAGATAATGGCACATCAGCTTTGTTGACACCTGGCTGAGGCATTGGCTTGTTCTTTGTCTTTGAGAAACTGGTTTGGCCACTCCCCAGTCTTATATGGAAAACATCCTTTAAGACATGAGAGATAAAAAGCCATTTTTTAAAAAGTAGTAAATAGAAAGGAGCATAACACTACCAAATTAAGTGTAAACATGTAATAAGAAAAGACAAAGAGGAGTTTGAAGAATGGCTAGCTAAAAACTCAAAAGGTAATAACAAAATGTTTTTTAAGTATATCGGAAGCAGGAAGCCTGCTAAACATCCAGGGGGGCCACTGGACGATCGAGACACAAAAGGAGCACTTAAAGATGATTAAGTTATTGCGGAGAAACTAAATACATTCTTTGCTTCAGTCTTCATGGCTGAGGAAGTTATGGAGATTCCCAAACCTGAGCTGACTTTTGTAGGTGACAAATCTGAGGAATTGTCACAGACTAAGGAGTCACAAGAGGAGGTTTTGGAATTAATTGATAAACTTAACAGTAGCAAGTCACCGGGACCAGATGGCATTCACCCAAGACTTCTGAAAGAACTCAAATGTGAAGTTGCAGAACTATTAACTATGGTTTGTAACCTGTCCTTTAAATTGGCTTCTGTACCCAATGACTGGAAGATAGCTAATGTAATGCTAATATTTAAAAAGGGCTCTAGAGGTGATCCCAGCAATTACAAACCGGTAAGTCTAACGTCAGTACCAGGCAAATTAGTTGAAACAACAGTAAAGAATAAAATTGTCAGACACATAGAACATAAATTGTTGGGCAAAAGTCAACATGGTTTCTGTAAAGGGAAATCATGTCTTAGAGTTCATTGAAGGGGTCAACAAACATGTGGACAAGGGGGATCCAGTGGACAAAGTGTACTTAGATTTCCAGAAAGCCTTTGACAAGGTCCCTCACCAAAGGCTCTTACGTAAATTAAGTTGTCCTGGGATAAGAGGGAAGGTCCTTTCATGGATTGAGAACTTGTTAAAAGACAGAGAACAAAGAGTAGGAATAAATGGTAAATTCTCAGAATGGAGAGGGGTAACTAGTGGTGTACCCCAAGTATCAGTCCTAGGACCAATCCTATTCAACTTATTCATAAATGATCTGGAGAAAGGGGTAAAAAGTGAGGTGGCAAAGTTTGCAGCTGATACTAAACTGCTCAGGATAGTTAAGACCAAAAGCAGACTGTGAAGGAACTTCAAAAAGATCTCACAAAACTAAGTGATTGGGCAACAAAATGGCAAATGAAATTTAATGTGGATAAACGTAAAGTAATGCACATTGGAAAAAATAACCCCAACTATACATACAGTATGATGGGGGCAAATTTAGCTACAAGTAATCAGGAAAAAGATCTTGGAGTTCTCTGACGACGTCCACGCAGTGTTCAGCAGCAGTCCAAAAAGAAAACAGGATGTTAGGAATCATTAAAAAGGGGATAGAGAATAAGACTGAGAACATCTTATTGTCCTTATATAAATCCATGGTATGCTCATATCTTGAATACTGCATACAGATGTGGTCTCCTCATCTCAAAAAAGTTATACTGGCATTAGAAAAGGTTCAGAGAAGGGCAACTAAAATGATTAGGGGTTTGGAATGGGTCCCATATGAGGAGAGATTAAAGAGCCTAGGACTTTTCAGCTTGGAAAAGAGGAGACTAAGGGGGGATATGATAGGGGTATATAAAATCATGAGTGGTGTGGAGAAAGTGAATAAGGCAAAGTTATTTACTTGTTCCCATAATATAAGGACTAGGGGCCACCAAATGAAATTAATGGGCAGCAGATTTAAAACAAATAAAAGGAAGTTCTTCTTCACACGGCGCACAGTCAATCTGTGGAACTCCTTGCCTGAGGCTAGTTTAAAAGAGAACTGGATACATTCATGGAGGTTAAGTCCATTAATGGCTAGTAGCCAGGATGGGTAAGAAATGGTGTCCTTAACCTCTGTTTGTCAGAGGGTGGAGATGGAAGGCAGAAGAGAGATCACTTGATCATTACCTGTTAGGTTCACTCCCTCTGGGGCAACTGGCATTGCCCACTGTCAGTAGACAGGATACTGTGCTAGATGGACCTTTGGTCTGACCCAGTACAGCCATTCTTATGTTCTTATGAGCTCATCTTATGTTTATAACTTCACATATTACGCTGCTACGTGCATTTTGCCATTATATTATTGGTCATCAGATTATGAGTTTTTAAATGATAACTCTCAAGGCATAACTTGTATGGACTTTATCACAATAGTGTGTAGAGTGTGAACAAAGGGATATATTAAGAACATAATAACAGCCACCCTGGGTCAGACCAAAGGTCCATCAAGCCCAGTATCCTGTCCTCTGACAGTGGCCAATGGGAATGAACAGACAGGTTATCATCAAGTGATCCATGCCCTACCACCCAAACCCAGCTTCTGGCAAGCAGAGGCTAGGGACAACATTTCTACCCACCCTGTCTAATAGCCATTGATGGACCTATCTTCCATGAATCTATCTAGCTTCCTTTTCAACCCTGTTATAGTATTGGCCTTCATAACACCCTCTTGCAAGGAGTTCCAGAGGTTGACAGTGCGTTGCGTGAAAAAATACTTTCCTGAAGGAGTAAATAACACTTCCTTATTTACTTTCTCTATACCACTCATGATTTTATAGACTTCTATCATATCACCAATTAGTCACCTCTTTTCCAAGCAGAAAAGTCCCAGTCTTATTAATCTCTCCTCATACGGAAGCCATTCTACACCCCTAATAGTTTTTGTTGCCCTTTTCTGAAATTTTTACAATTTCAGTATATCTTTTTTGAGATGAGGTGAACACATTTGCAAACAGTATTCAAGGTGTGGGCGTACTATGGATTTATATAGAGGCAATATGATATTTTCTGTCTTATTATCTATTCCTTACTTAATGATTCCCAAGATTCTGCTCACTTTTTTGACTGCCACTGCACATTGTGTGGATGATTTCAGAGAACTATCCACAATGACTCCAAGATCTCTTTCTTGAGCGGTAACAGTTATTTTAGACCCCATCATTGTATATGTATAGTTAGGATTATGTTTTCCAATGTGCATTACTTTGCATTTATCAACATTAAATTTCATCTGCCATTTTGTTGCCCAGGCACCAGTTTTGTAAGATCCTTTTGTAGCTTGTCGCAGTCTGCTGGGACTTAACTATTTTGAGTAGTTTTGTATCATCTACAAATTTTGCCTCACAGTTTACCTCTTTTTCCAGATCATTTATGAATATATTAAAAAGGACTGAGCTCAGTACAGATCCTTGGGGGACACCACTATTTACCTCCCTTCATTCTAAAAACCGACCATTTACTCCTACCCCTTGTTTCTTATCGTTTAACTAGTTACCAATCCATGAGAGAAACTTCGCTCTTATTCCATGACAGCTTATTTTGCTTAAGAGCCTTCGGTGAGGGACCTTGTCAAAGGCTTTCTGAAAATCAAAATACACTATATCCACTGGATCTCCTTTGTCCGCATGCTTGTTGACCCCCTCAAAGAATTCTAGTAGATTGGTGAGGCATGATTTCCCTTTACAAAACCCATATTGACTATTTCCCAACAAATTATGTTCATCTATGTGTCTGACAATTTTGTTTTTTATGATAGTTTCAACCAATTTGCCTCGTACTGAAGTGAGGCTTACTCACCTGTAGTTGACAGGGTTACCTCTGGAGCCCTTTTTAAAAATTGGCATCACATTAGCTATCCTCCAGTCATGTGGTGCAGAAGCTGATTTAAATGATAGGTTACAGATGATAGTTAATAATCCTGCAATTTCACATTTGAGTTCCTTCAGAACTCTTGGGTGAATACTATCAGGTCCTCGAGACTTATTACTGTTTAGTTTATCAATTTGTTCCAAAACCTCCTCTAATGACACCTCAATTTGGGACAGTTCCTGAGATCTGTTACCCAAAAAGATTGGCTCAGGTTTGGGAATCTCCCTCACATCCTCAACAGTGAAGACTGATGCAAAGAATTCATTAAGTTTCTCTACAATGGCCTTATCATCTTTGAGTGATCCTTTAGCATCTGGATTGTATAGTTGCCCCACTGGTTGTTTAGCAGGCTTTCTGCAAGATAGGTGAAGAAACATCTTTTATTGGAGCAACTTCTGCTGGTGGAAGCCACAAGCTTTCACACTTCTCAGAGCTCTTCCTCGGGTCTGGAGAAGAGAACCAGAGTGTCCAAGCTAAATACAAGATGGGACAGATTGTTACACAAAGGAGATCACACATGTTGTAGGAGCAACAGAGGGTCCTGTGGCACCTTTGAGACTAACAGAAGTACTGGGAGCATAAGCTTTCGTGGGTAAGAACCTCACTTCTTCAGATGCAAGTAGGAGATGTTGTAGGAGACCACTTAAAATGAAGTGGACAATTAACATGAAGTAGGCAATTAACAGCTCTGCAGAGTAGACATCAGGGACATAGACTGCAAAAGAGCTACAGCCAATTTACACACGCTGGGCAACTAATACGAATTACAGGTTTTTAAAATGTCATGCAGCATTGCATCAGCACCCCAATGAGCCTTTAAGTTTAGTGCTGTCTGCAGTAAGAAGAAAAACAATGCAAATGTTGAGAAAGAAAGAAAGAAAGATTCTGGGCCATTCATCCCAACAGAAGTTGAAGATCAGATACAGAAAATCTTAGCAACACTGAATTCCTCCAAAGTTCTATCCCGAGTAGAAATGAATCTCTCCATCACCATTAAAAGTTTGACTTGTAATTAATCCCAAGGGGCAAAGACCTAAGAAAGTGCAGACAGGTTAGGAACTTTGGAATCAGCTTCAGATCACTTTCACATGCAAAGAATATGGTTTTGAAACTGTGTAGTGGGCCAGATCCCCAGCCGGTGTAAACAAACATACCTCCATTCAAATCACAGGACCAGATTTCCAGTTGGAGTAAATAATCCTAACTACTCTGCAGTCAATGGAACTGTATCAATTTCCATTGGCTTTGTACCTGGCCCTTAGTTTTTAGTCTTTGCCTCTGGGTACCTCCTAGTGATCAGCTTCAAGCAACCAGGTTAGCCTGAGCAACAGGTACCTCTGGTGGCTGCATCCCAAGAGTTGCTGGTGCAATGCAAGAGAAAAAATATCTCTGTTCTCCCAGAAGTAATTATGTGGGGTTAATGAAGGAACAGGCTATTCTAGGCCAACTGAGGCTCTGGTGCCACTGGGCTCTTAATTATTGCAAGTCCCATGGTTGTGCTATATATTTTATTTCTGCAAACACTTTGTGGTACCCTTTCAGACTCTGCCCTGCTTTTTTTTAAACCAAGGGTTCTTCTTCCTGGGTTGCTGTCATCATGAGAGATCCAGGATGGACTCTCTTTCTCCTTTGTGGGTTAGGATCATGTAGGGAAGGTTGTCAGGATGGTTTGTTCCTGTGGTGAGATCAGAGCTGGGTTCACAGCCCTGGAGACCGGATTCAACTGTTCAACCCCTGAGCAGGGACATCCTGGGCTGTGAACATGTCTGAAGCCTGCACAAGCTGGGATCAGCTCTAGAGCTGGGAGGGTCTTTCAGTCCCTGATCCCATTTAGTCCATCTCCTCTGAGCCAAGCCTGCCCTAGGAGGAGAGCAGGGAGATCCCACCTGTGGAGTAGATCCCAGTCTGCTAGGAACTTCAGAGAGAGCCAGCAGTTCAGGACATACAGCAAGAGGACAGCAAAGGGTTGCTGGATAACACAGTGACGGGTGCTAGATAGATAGATAGATAGATAGATAATGTCCAAACAATTCTGATGCCTGAGATTTGACCGCATCACAAGCTGAAAAAAATTCCACAAAGACCAGAACAGTAACTTTGCTATTTCAGTTGCATATTTTGGGCTATTTTTATTTAAGAGCATAAATGTGAAATTACAAACTGAGCTGTTTTAGGGCTGGTCTACGCTACCATTCTAAATCGATCCGAGATACACTACTTAGGTTACGTAAACAATGTAACTGAAGTCAATGTAGCTTAGATCCACTTACCACGGTGTCCACACTAAGCTATGTCGAAGGGAGACACTCTCCCGTCGACATAGCTTCCGCGTCTCGTTGAGGTGGATTATCGACATCGACAGGAAAGCTCTCTCCCATTGATTTAGCGCATCTTCACCAGACCCACTAAATTGATGCCGCTGCATCACTTAGGAGTTTTGATAAATCCTACTGGGTGCCTGTCTCCATCTTTAGGTGCCTAAATCCCTTTGTAATCCTGGCCCACAGAAATTACAGAAGCTGGGCTTTAATCAGGGTACCCTGTGGGAGATCCTAGGGCCTGTGCCATGCAGATATCAGACTAGAGGATCATACTAGCCCCTTTTGGCTTGAAAATCCATGAATTCATGACAGTTTGCCTCTGGCCCTCTGCTTCTGTTTGTTTAGGCCCCAGGGAATGGGTCCCTGCAAGCCATTAGAAAATAGACATAGATAGACAGTCTTCTACAGCATCAGCCCTCTAGTGTCAGGGAGGCTCAAAGTCAGCACCACACAGCTCATCTGCAGAGAGCAACGTTTCAGTCTAGTTCTGTCAGTTCATTCTCAGAGTGAGGGGTGAAAGGGCTCTTACGTAGCTGTGTCTTTGGCTTCTAGATATTAGAGTGGTAGGGAAATGGAGATAGAGAAATAATGATCAAAGAATCCTGGTCCTGGAGGATCGAATGCATCACACGTTGGGGAAAAATCCACAATGACCAGCACAGTAAATTCACTATTTCAATTAAATATAGTCGTGGATTAATATACAGAGCAAATGTAAGACCCTAAACATAAATTATCATTGGCCCCTTTATGGCTTTAGCTGTCAATTAAGTCAGAGAGCTAGAGCAAATGAGAAAAAAAATCAGTGCAAAACTTTGACTTTGCCTTTGCAAAATCAGAAAAAGATTCGGGATTTGACAACGAAACGTATTTGTTTTTAGCAAAATACTAGTGTTAATTGAAAATGTTACGTTCCAACAAAAGAAAATTGAGGTTTTCAGTTTAAAAAAAAATTGTTTCAAGTATAGCAGAAACTTTCCTTGGACATTTTTGTTTAATTTTAAATCCCATTTTGAAAACAAAAATGGGCAGAAAATCTCCAACCGCTTCTAATTGGAAATTGAGCTTTAAACAAAGTTGGGAAACATTATTCTTACATTTAATAATGCAGCTATTTCAAACCTGTTTGTTCTATTGCAACCGTGTTTATTTCTGTCTCAATGAAATAGATATGGGAAGGTAAAAAAACAGGATAGCAGCAAAGCCTGCAGATTGTGTTTTATACACACTGACACCTGTAAACTCAGAGTCAGCTTTGCACCAGCCACATGAAGCCTGTCTAACTCAACCATGCCCAAGGACAAAGAGGAAATGAAGGGGGGTGGAATCAAGATCTCCTGTTCCAGCCCCATATCCTCTGTCCCACACTGGTGCCAGCTGAACACCAATGCTGTAAACAGGTGCACAGAACATACACATAGTAAAACACAGCCGCTCCCTATCCGAGATCATAGTCCTAGTAGAGAAGGCAAGAAAGGGGGGAGAGGAAACAGAGGCACAGAAACGGGAAGCAACTTGCCCAAGATTATCCAGAAGGTCAGTGGCAGAGACAAGAACATAACCCAGGTCTCCTGATTGCCACTGACCTGCACAGCGCAGACATGAAGGTAGAGAGGGAAACTATAAACCATAGCAGTAACAGAGGGATGTTCCTAGCCCATTATAAACAGAGATACAAGTGCCGAAGGTATCAGGGGCCATGAATCTATCTGTTAGCAGGTAGCAGGCCATCTCTGCACAGAACTCGGTGTGGAATCCTCACAGATGAGCTAGTGCTCGGGGCACAGGGTATGTCCATGTCCTGTTTCCTTGGGAAGAGGGGATCAGGCTGTGCCGCTGGTTTAGAAGTTTAGTTTCCTGTCCAAGTTGTTTGTACAAAGGAGAAATGACTGGAAGGGACCTGGGTCACTGAGTCCAATCCCCTGCTCTCACTGGCAACCCAGTCATATAATCCCCATCCTAAACCTACACAGCTCCATGTTAACACCAGTTAGGTTGTTTGTCCACAACGGATCCTATTGGGATCTAAATCGTCTAAATCGATCTAAATCTAAATCATCCCTCCTCTGATGGGGACAAACTTTCTTCTCATTTCCAAGCTGAATTTACTCCTGGCCAATTTATCCCCATTCCTTTTTCTGCCGACATTGTCCTTTCGCATCAATAGCTCTTCTCCCTCCTTGGTGTTAACCCCCTCGTTGTATTTAGACCGAGTGATCATAACCCCTCTCAGCCGGCATTTTGCTAGGTTAAATTAGTCAAACTCTTTTAGGCTATATCCACTCAGCAAGTTAGGGCTGTGATTCACCAGCTTGCATAGACATACTCATGTGTTAGCTTGGTGAGCATAAATAGCAGTGTACCTGCAGTAGCCATGCTGAGTATAAACCCACCTAAACCCTGGGGCTATATACTCAGCACAGTTTACCTTTTTGCCATGGCTATACTACTTTTCAGACTTGTGCTAGCCATACTAGAGGTATTGCAAGTAGTGTATGTGATCTAGGAATCACTCCCCTAGCTCATAGTTTAGGTGTAGTCTTACTCTTCTTTCCTAAACTAGCTCTCCATTGTTGCAATAGGATGACCATCATTCCTAAGATTGTTGGGTTTCGGTTGTAACTTGTTTCATATTTGCACTGCGTTTTATCAATCCTCATTTTGGACTAGCTCCTCAGATGGAGGAAACGGACGCCATCCATTAACTGTAAGGGAACTGTGGCAATTTACACTAGTGTGACAATGCTCTTCACTAGTGCTGTGATTGTCAGAGGTGAGGACGTAGGAGGACTCTAGCCTGACCATTGCCTTTCTTCCACAGGCAATCCATGATTACTGACAAAGAAAATGTCCAACCGAACCACTGTGACAGAGTTCTTTCTCCTGGGATTCTCCGAGGTTCGGGAGCTGCAGATTTTACACTCTGTGGTGTTTCTAGGGATTTACCTGGCAGCCCTGATGGGAAATCTCCTTGTTATCATCCTTGCACTGCTTGACCACCACCTTCACATCCCCATGTACTTCTTCCTGATGAATTTGTCCATACTAGACCTCGGATCCATCTCCATCACTGTCCCCAAGTCCATGGCCAACTCCGTATTGAACACCAGGTCGATTTCTTATTCTGCGTGCGTTGGACAATTCTTTCCCTTCATTTTCTTTGCTGCAGTTGACTTTGCTTTTCTCACCATCATGGCGTACGACCGCTACGTCGCCATCTGCCAACCACTGAACTATGAGACTATAATGAACAGGGGAGCTTGTGTCCAAATGGCAGCTAGTGCCTGAATCAGTGGAATTCCCATTTCTACTATGCAGACTGGGAACATATTTGCATTTCCTTTTTGTGGCGGCAACAAGGTGGATCAGTTTTTCTGTAAAATACCCCAGCTGCTCAAGATCACCTGTTCTGACTCGTACCTCAGTGAAGTTATTACTTCTTTTCTCTTATTCTTAGGCTTAAGATGCTTTGCTTTTATAATTGTGTCATGTGTTCAGTTCTTCAAAACAATGCTGAGAATCCCCTCTGAGCAGGGCCGGCATAAAGCCTTCTCCACCTGCCTTCCTCACCTCATTGTGGTCTCCTTATTAGTTTGCACTGCCACCTTTACCTACCTGAAACCCACCTCCAGCTCAACATCAGGTCTGGATGTCATGGTGGCTATTTTTTATTCCGTGATGCCTCCGGTGATTAATCCAGCCATCTACAGCACGAGGAACAAAGAGATCAAAGGTGCCCTGAGGAAACTGACTGAGGGGAAGTTATTCAAAAAGAACAAAATTTCCAGATTTCTCGCATGACCATGTTTTCATTCTGTGCTTCTTTACAGATATAATCAACTGATGACATTATTGTCTCCACGGGAATGTGATGTGCAGGCTTTTATGCAAAAATGTTGTGTTCACACTAGCAATAAGGCAGACTAAGTTCACTGAAGTGAGTGGAGTAACTCTACTGTGAATTAGATAAGAATCTATCTATCTAAATTATGAGGGCATTTAATTCAATTCTGCATTTCCTTGTTAGAAGTGTGAGTTTAGCTGAACTTGACCTTCTGGACAGGCACAAGCTGTCACTGGAAAACCTTAACTCTGTGGTAATTAAGTTTTTTGCCATTTTATTTCCTAGTTTTTTAACAGAAAGAAATCTTGTTGGTCAGAGTTAGTGGTCATTGTGGCGGCTGTAGGTGGCCATGGATATGGATAATGAGTGAAGTAAAAGGCTCTTTTAAGGAGATGATAGAGCCTGAAACAATTGCTCGGAGAGGTGTGAACTGCTCCACTCATATC
Source organism: Trachemys scripta elegans (assembly GCF_013100865.1). Classification (NCBI taxonomy): domain Eukaryota; kingdom Metazoa; phylum Chordata; order Testudines; family Emydidae; genus Trachemys; species Trachemys scripta. The sequence continues at coordinate 35,396,848 of NC_048311.1, forward strand.
AGTCACCCAGGTGCCATCAGGCTGTCCTGTGTGTTGTGGGTTCATGTCCCCCTTTGCCTCTTCTCAGCTTCACACCCTGATGGACGGCGCTTCCGGAGACCCTGGCACACATTGGGAGGGGTGATTAGGGAGACAGGCTCAATTCCCCCTCCTGCCACAAGGCAAGGAGAAAGCCCCCAAGATCACAAAAGCTGGAGACGGAGGGGTATCAGACACCCATAGATGCATCGAGAGCCCCCTGATATTGGCACACACAAGGGAGATGAATGTGGGGCTGTTGGGTGCCCTGCCTCTTGTTCTAGTTCTGGGTCCAGCAGAGAAGGAGATAGACACACAGGCACAGAGAGCGCTGATGGAAACACAGCTGGGTGCTGTGCTTGCTTTATTGTTCCCGTTGCAAAACTGAAGCGAACAGGAAAGTGAGGCTTTGCATTGGGGAGCGGAGAGAGCTTAGAGCCCTCTGAACATTGAAAGAGACACAATATCACACCCCTCTGTTCTCCCAGTCCCCCATCACTCACCTTCATGTCCCCTCTTCCCAGTGTCCCACCGCTCTTCATCTTCTGACCCCCAACTCATCTTCTAGCNCATGGGGGTGTGAAGGTGGTGGTCGACCACTACAAGGATGGTAACAAGGAGATTTCCCACCAGGGCTGCCAGGTAAATCCCTAGAAACACTACAGAGTGTAAAATCTGCAGCTCCCGAACCTCAGAGAATCCCAGGAGAAGGAACTCAGTCACGGTGGTGCGGTTGGACATTTTGTTTCTCAGTACATCATGGACTGTCTGTGGAAGGAAGGGCAAGGGCAGTGGTGAGTCTAGAGTCCTCCTACCTTCTCACCTCTGACAATCACAGCACTAGTGAGGAGCATTGTAACACCAGTGTAAATTGCCACAGTTCCCTTACAGTTAATGGATGGCGTCCGTTTCCTCCATCTGAGTATCTGGTCCAAGTTGAGGCTTCACAGAACGCAGTGTAAATATGGAACAAATTACAACCCAAACCCAACAATCTTAAGAATGATGGTCATGCTATTGCAACAGTGGAGAGCCAGGTCAGGGAAGAAGAGGAAGGCTACATCTACACTACGAGCTAGGGGAGTGATTCCCAGATCACATACACTACTTGCAATAGCTCGAGGATGGCTAGCACAAGTCTAAAACTTAGTATAGCCATAGCAGAAGGGGAAACTGTGCTGAGTACATTGCCCCAGGGTTCAGATGGGTTTGAATTCAGCATGGCTAGTGCAGCTACACCGCTCACCAATTTATGCTCACCAAGCTCGTACACGAGTACATGTATGCAAGCTGGTGAATCGCAGCCCTAACTTGCTGAGTGGATGTAACCTAAAAGACTTTGGCTAATTTAACCAACAAAATGCCGGCTGAGAGGGGATATGATCACTCTCTATAAACACATCAAGGGGGTAAATACCAGGGAAAGAGCAGAGCAATTGACGCTAAAGGAGAATGTCAGCACAAGAAGGAATGGGGATAAATTGTCCATGAGTAAATTTAGCTTGGAAATGAGAAGAAAGTTTGTCCCCATCTCGTCTGCACACCCATTTACACCATTTATACTTAGCCAGCAGCAGTGTGGAGCTTGGACAGGAGCTCTGAGTTCTACTCCCAGTCATTTCCCGTATGTTCTTGAACGGTGTCAGGATAGACAGGGTTTGGCTGCTTGGTTCAACTCTAACCCAGGGTTAAAAGGGGCTAGTCTGTATAAAACACAGTTATTCAATTGTTACCTTCTTACAATTATCACTTTGAAAGAGAAATCACACAGATGCAATAGAATAAATGGGCTTGAAATTAATGCTTTATCAGAGAATATTAATGTTCGCCAATTAATTTAAAGTTTAAGGCAGGTTGGAAATTTTTAGCTGTATCTTTTATAATGGACATTGGTTTTTTAGCTAAACGACAACAAATTTCAGAATCTGTCTGCTTTTCTCAAACATTTTTGGATTATTGTGCAAAAAAATAAACATTTTTGGTTTTGTGATTAAAAAAATTGAGTTTTCAGTAGAAAGTTTTCATTTGCCAAAAATTAAAATATAAATAAATTGATTTTGCATTTTCAGTGAAAAGTCAACCTTTTCCTAGAGGCGGAAAATTCCTCTCAGCAGTAGATAATTGATTAAACTGAGAGTAAAATCTTAACGAGTTCATATTGTAATTCATATTTATCATCTAAATTTCCCCCTGTATTATTTCCCCTATATATTGTTAATTGAAATAACAAACTTACTGTGCTTATCTTTGTGGATTTTTTTCCCAACATATAACGCATTCAGTCCTCCAGCACCAGGATTCTTTGGTCAATGTCTATCTATATAACACAAACTAGAAGCTAAAGGCACAGGTATCTGAGCGCCATTTCACCCCTCACTCTGTGACTGAACTAGACTCAGACCTGTTGCTCTTTGCAGGCGATCTGTGTGTAGCTGGCTTTGATTTGCACTGGCATTAAAGGACCCATGCTGCAGGAAGGTAATTTATCCACTCCTATTTCCTAAGGGCTAGTGGGAGTCACTCCCAGGAGTCCTGCACAGCTCAGCAGCAAAGGCCCAGAGGGAAGTGCATAGATGCCTAGGTGATAAAGCCAAAAGTGTCCTTCTGATCCTCTAATCTGATCCCCTGCCTAGCACAGGGCCTACGATCTCCCCAGGTTCCCTGATTCCTGCCCAGCTTCTGTGTTGTCTGTAGGCCAGGATTACAAATGGATTTAGGCATGTAATTAGATGGAGACAGGCACTGACTGGGATTTATCAAAGCTCCTATGTGAGCTAAGTGGCTAAATCCCATGGGCATTCAATGGGAGTTGGGTGCCTAAACTGTTGGTGCTATTGTTAATCCCGGTAGGCACCTATCAGCTTCTTTAGGTGCCTAAGCCCCTTTGTAATCCTAGCACTGCAACTTTTCTGTTGACTTCCAAGGCCTGGGCTTCTCTGCAATTTCAGAAAATGAAGGCAGGGATTTGCAAAGGAGCCTAAGGGAGCAGGGCCGGCTCTAGGGTTTTTGCCGCCCCAAGCAGAAACAATTTTGGCCGCCGCCCCCTCCCCCCCCCTGTTTTTTCTTACCCCATCCCCGGCCCCACCTCAGCTCCGCCTCTTCCCCAAATCCCCAGCCCTGCCTCCTCCCCCCAGGCTCTCAAGCCTAGGAGGGAGGGGGAGAAGCGGCGCGCGCGCCGCGGCCATTCAGAGTCTCCCCCTCCCTCCCATGCTCTCAAACTTGGGAGGGAGGGTGAGCAGCGGCACGCGAATCAGCTGTTTCACGCGCCGCAGCCGCTCAGGATCTCCCCCTCCCTCCCAGGTTTGAGAGCCTGGGAGGGAGGGCGAGCAACGGCGCGTGAATCAGCTGTTCCTTGTGCCACGGTGCGCAAGCGGTAGCAGCGGCGGTGAGCTAGGGCGGCCGGGGCACATTTTTAGGGGCGGCAGGGGCAGCATTCTGGCGCCGGCCATGCCGCCCCTAAAAATGTGCTGCCCCAAGCACCAGCTTGTTTTGCTGGTGCCTAGAGCCGGCCCTGAAAGGGAGTAACACATGTACATCTTGGGCTTCTAACTCCCTAAGACTCCCTTAAGAATCGCGACCTTAAATGATAGCAAGTAGAGCAGTTAGTAGTGACTAGAGAAAGGAGGTCAAGACACTGGAAGCTTCTGTGATCTAAACCTGACTATGCACAATATTACCTCAACTCTCTGTGCCTCAGTTTACCAAAACAATTAATCTGGGGAATATTATCTGAGATGGGAAGAACAGTTCATAAAGAATCATTTATTTAGAGCTGATCCATGATTCAGTTTTGTTTGAGCTTTTAATGAATTTTCACAGATCTGGGGTGAAATATTTGTTGTTATTTTTTTCAAGCAGATTTTCCTTATTTTCCACAGGAACATAGGAATTGTCAGAAACCAGTGCCCTGGGTCTGACTGGGGCCAGCCCCAGATCATGCACCACCCACAGTCTGGAGCAAAGGTTTGGGTAGTGAGGAGATCTGCCCCCAGGGCACCAGCTGCAGCATTGTCTGCCTGAGTCTGCAGAGAGCCTGAGAGAATGGCCCTGGGAGAGCAGAACTGTCCCACACATCTCCATGGAGTTTGAATTCCCAGCTTCACGTCTCTGAGGACCGCAACAACCCCACCCCATCGGGGGGCTCAGTGTGCAGGGGGAGGGGAAGAGCACAGTAGTCCTGACCCACTCACCCAAGCAGATACACGCTGGCTGGGAAGGTAAGGACTAGGGGGACCATGACTGCCCCCTGCCTGTCTTTGGGCACCTCGCTGATCCCAAGGGGTGGGGGAGATTCACCCACTGCCTCTTCTGGGAAGGAGCAGGGGTCCCATTCCACCATCCCACCCACCACTGACATTTCACATGGGCAGAGGGTCAAGGGTGCTGAGCCCCATACATGGCCCTGGAGTGTCTGAACCCAGCCCTGAGAGTAAGCAGAGCTCTAAGGGACTAGGGGCTAATCTACACTATGAAGCTATGTTGAATTTAGCCGCGTTAGGTCGATTTTATAAGCAAGGTGGTCCGGTGCCAAGAAAGGGATATGTGTTCCGTCTATTGCCCCATCACAGTTACGGAACCCCATTACATCAAAGCCATCCACTATGACCTGCACATTTCCCAGAGTCACTACGCTTGTTAGAAGAAGGTTACTGGTTGCTTTGAGTACGTGGATCAGAGCAGCCCCCACAGTAGTTTTGCCCACTGTGAATTGATTCCCGACTGACCTTGCAAGCTTCCACAGGGCTATCGCCACTCGCTTCTCAACTGTCAGGGCAGGTCTCATCTTGGTATTCCTGTGCTTCAGGGTGGGGAAAAGCAACTCACAAAGTTCCAGGAAAGTGGCCTGACGACATGTACTCCAAAACACCCGCAACAATGTTTTTGCTCCATCAGGCATTGGGAGCTTAACCCAGAATTCCAGTGGGCAGCGGGGTCTGTGGGATAGCTACCCACAGTGTACCACTCCATGAGTCGATGCTAGCCATGGTATTGAGGACATACTCCACAGACCTACTGCCAGGGGTGAAAGTAACTTAAAGGACTTACTGGTATGCCAGAGTCCTGAGCTGGGGTGTGGCCTCAACCGGAAGAGGCGGGGCCTTTCAAGATTTAAAGACCCTGGGGCTCTGGCTGTGGCTGGGAGCCCCAGGCCTTTAAATCACCCCGGAGCTACCAGCTGCAGAGGCGGCTGGGAGCCCGGGGCCCTTTAATTCGCCCCTGATCCCCGGGACTCCAGTCACCGCGAAGCTCCGGGCCCTTTAAATCAGCGCCTGAGCTCCGGCGGTGCTTTAAAGGGCCCGGGGCTCCCCGCAGTGGCTGGAGCTCTGGGCCCTTTAAATCACCTCCACGGAAGCTGGTCCAGTATGGCACGGCGTACTGGCTCTTGCTGGTACACCGTATCGTACCATACCAGCTTACTTTCACCTCTGCCTACTGCGCTTAGTGGGGACATACACAATGGATGGTATAAAATCATTTTCTAAAGATCAGCTTCTATTAATTTGACCTAATTTTGTAATGTAGACATACCCTAAGGCTGCAAGATCAAGCACCCAGGATGAGGCTTGAACCAATAACTGTGAAATTAAGAATCCCATGCTCTACCAACTGAGCTAGTCAGGTCATCCCTAAAGCCTTTTCAAAGGCACAGATGGTGCAGCAGGAGCCCTAAGGGAGTTTCTTTGCGAGCTGAGATTCATTTTCTGACATTTGCCTTCTTTCCTGGTTCCTTCGCTCTCCAGCTAGCAAACAGGGCCTGTTACAAGGCTGGTTAGCTGCTGGTGTCTAGACCAGAGATGTGGGGTTCATCTAGCAGCTGCTCAGAGAAACCTTTGCGGGAGGGTGGAATTTAGGATTCTCCCACCAGGAGGAGGTGCTGTTGCACTCATCCAGTGAGGGAGATTCCAAAAAAGCATCCCAGCTCCCAAATAGGGGGCAGACAAGACAGTCCCCCACCAACTGCCAGACACATATTTTTGCAGGGAATCAGATCTCCCAGGGGTAAAACTCCTCCAAGGATGTGCGGCTCCAGGAATGGCAGAGAAGGAAATGACTGTTTGCCTTAGGAGGTGGGTGAGGGAAACCTGCAGGGCCTTAGGCCCCTCCAGCCTCTGATGAAACCATTTTAGGGGAAGGGGCCTGGGTAGCCAAGGAAGACAAAGACAGGAAAGAAGGGCTTACAGCTGCTGTGCAAACACCATGTTCCCAGGGGACCAAGAGAAGCAGTGGGGGTTCAGCACTTTGGCTGCTTCCTGAGGGCACAGAACTAACAACATGGCAAAGCTCAGAGCCTCATTACACGAAGTCAGAATGCTATCAGATCACAGCAAGGGGGAGCAACACCCCTCCTTTAGTTTCTATGCCAGAGCTCCTACCTGCTAAGTGTCCTTCCCAGAAGAGGGTGCAGATAGGCTGCTGAGAGAGTGGCGCTGGGGTACATGAAAGCAGCGGAGACTTGTTCCTCTTAACTTTTCTTTGTGTTGCTCTTGTGATTCTGTGGGAGGAAGCTGAAGAACAATTTGAGTTTGCTTCAGTGCTTTCAGTTGGGCTCAGTTTGTGACCCTGACCACAAGGGTTCCTGCACTCTCAGCTCTTAACCCTTCAGGAGAATGGACAATGGACCAACTTCATATGTTGGGCAGAAAGTTGCCTAGGAAAGATTAGCATAGGTGAGAAAAGAGGAGTGGATGTGAGCTTTCTTGGTTCTTAGATGTTTTCGCTGGTTGTGAGAAGGGCAAATTGTCAACACAGGCTGGGAGGCTTACTGCGGCTAGCTGTGTAGACATATCCTTAGAGGTGTTTTTGAAAAATCTGTCCTGTACTGCCATTGTTCCCAATGGTTCTACACAGCATAAATCATAGTCTACATGGTGCCATCAGACAACCCTTCAATAAAGGTCAACAAATTCTTTTCTCTCTTTTACTTGGTCCGAATTCCAATGGTTAAATCCCTTATATATCCTCTGAGAAACAAAGAGGTGAATGAGGCCATAAGGAAATCCATCAGCAAATGGGCTATCACCAATGGAAATCTGACTCTCCCAAACTATATCTTAAGTTGTAATAAGACAGTGATGGGAGTTGCCGTTCTCAAAGCTGTTTAAGGGAGTTAGATGGCCTTATTTTGAAAATCCCAGAACTCTCGGAAGGATGCCACGAAGCCCACATCTTCCAGCAAGCTGTTATTAACGTGCCAATAGGCCAGCCCTGGCCTCTCCGCGCTGAAAGCGGCTGTCATGGTCACCAGATGGTGATCTGAGAACGGGGCCAGCCGGATGCTGGAGGAGTGGGGCCATGAAAGTTGACAGTTTAGACCTGCTGTGGGACAGTGTTTCTGTGGAAAAGACAGCCCAGCCTGCACTAGAATACTAGAAGATTAGGGTTGGAAGAGACCTCAGGAGTTCATTTAGACCAATCCCCTGCTCAAATCAGGACCAACACCAACTAAATCATCCCAGCCAAGGCTTTGTCAAGCCAGGCCTTAAAAACCTCTAAGGATGGAGATTCCACCACCTCCCTAGATAACGCATTCCAGTGCTTCACCACCCTCCTAGTTTTTCCTAATATCCAACCTAGACCTCCCCCACTGCAACTTGAGACCATTGCTTCTTGTTCTGTTATCTGCCAACACTGAGAACAGCCTAGCTCCATCCTCTATGGAACCCCCCTTCAGGTAACTGAAGGCTGCTATCAAATCCCCCCTTACTCTTCTGTTCTGCAGACTAAATTATCCCAGTTCCCTCAGCCTCTCCTAGTAAGTCATGTGCCCCAGCCCCCTAATCATTTTCATTGCCCGCTGCTGGACTCTCTCCAATTTCTCCACATACCTTCTGTAGTGGGGAGACCAAAACTGGATGCAGTACTCCAGATATGGCCTCACCAGTGCCGAATAGAGGGAAATAATCACTTCCCTCAATCTGTTTGCAATGCTCCTATAAATACAGCCCAATAGGTCATTGGTCTTCTTGGCAACAAGGGCACACTGCAGACTCATATCCAGCTTCTCGTCCACTGTAATCCCCAGGTCCTTTTCTGCAGAACTTCTGCTTAGCCAGTTGGTGCCCAGCCATGTAGCGGTGCATGGGATTCTTCCTTCCTAAGTGCAGAACTCTGCACTTGTCCTTGTTGAACCTCATCAGATTTGTTTTGGCCCAATCCTTCAATTTGTCTAGGTCACTCTGGACCCTATCCCTACCCTCCAGCGTATCTACCTCTCCCCGCCAGCTTATTGTCATCTGCAAACTTGCTGAGGGTGCAATTCATCCCATCATCCAGATCATTAATAAAAATGTTAAAGAAAACCAGCCCCAGGACTGACCCCTGGGGAACTCTGCTTGATACCGGCTGCCAACAAGACATCGAGCCATTGATCACTGCCCATTGAACCCGACAATCTAGTCAGCTTTCTATGCACCTTAGAGTCCATTCATCTAATCCATACTTTTTTAACTTGATGGCAAGAATACTGTGGGATTCCATATCAAAAGCTTTGCTAAAGTCAAGATATATCATGTCCACTGCTTTCCCCATATCCACAGAGACAGTTATCTCATCATAAAAGGCAATCAGGTTGGTCAAGCCTGACTTCACCCTTGGTGAATCCATGTTGACTGTTCCTGATCACCTTCCTCTCCTCCCAGTGCTTCAAAATGGATTCCTTGAGGAACTGCTCCATGATTTTTCTGGGGAGTGAAGTGAGGCTAACCAGTCTGTAGTTCCCTGGGTTCTCTTTCTTCCCTTTTTAAAATATGGGCACTATATTTGCCTTTTGCCAATCATCCTCGACCTCCCCGAATCAGCATGAATTTTCAAAAATAATGGCCAATGACAGGGCCGCCCAGGGTGGGGGCAAGTGGGGCAATTTGCCCCAGGCCCTGGGCCCCATAGGGGCCCCCACAAGAGTTTTCAGGGGCTCTCACAAGAGTTTTCGGTGGGACTTCGGCGGCAGGTCTTTCAGTGCCGCCAAGCACACCCGGAGCAAAGACCCGGAGCTTGTTCGGCTCCAGGTCTTCGGCAGAAATTCAGCAGGGAAAGCTTCTTCCACTCTAGAACTTCGGCAGCAATTTGGCAGCGAGGGTTCCTTCCACTCTGGGTCTTCCGTGGTAGTTTGGCAGCGGGTCATTCACACGCTCCAGGACCCACCACCAAAGTGCCCCGAAGACCCAGAGTGGAAGGACCCTCACCGCCGAAGACCCCAGGCCCCCTGAATCCTCTGGGAGGCCCTGGCCAATGGCTCTGCAATCACATCAGCCAATTCCTTCCGCACCCTTGGATGCATTACATCTGGCAGCAAGGTTCCCCCACTAAGAGCTGAAAACGCTGAGAGGTGGGTGGAACCTCGAGAAATCCTGCAGATATCACAGAGGCAGGTGGCAGCAGAAGGTGACAGTGCAGGGCAATTGGGGACACAGTGGTACAAAGAATGGTGGCATGACAAACAACAGCGGCTAGAGCATTGGACTATCTTTTAGTGACTTCACTCCAGAATTCTGGATTTGTGACTGGGAAACTTCTCTCTCTTTCAAGCTCCGGGTCTTTGCTCCGGGTGTGCTTGGCGGCACTGAAAGACCTGCCGCCGAAGTCCCGCCGAAAACTCTTGTGAGAGCCCCTGAAAACTCTCGTGGGGGCCCCTACGGGGCCCAGGGCCTCGGGCAAATTGCCCCACTTGCCCCCACCCTGGGCGTCCCTGCCATTGGCCATTATTTTTGAAAATTCTGTGTATAGGCCAAGATTTTTAAAATGCATTATTTTCCAAGCTCGTTATCTCACAACATCGCTATCTCAAGAGGTCATTATCTTGGGGTGTTTCTGTACTAAACTTTTTTATTATTATAATTATTTTTATGTAAGAATGGCCATACTGGGTCAGACCAATGGTCCATCTATCCCAGTATCCTGTCTTCCGACAGTGACTATTCCAGGTGCTTCAGAGGGAATGAACAGAATAGGGAATCATGGAGTGATTCATTCCCTGTTGTCCATTCCCAGCTTCTGGCAAACAGAGACTAGGGGCACTGAGAGCATGGTTTTGAATCCCTGCCCATTCTGGCTAATAGCCATTGAAGGACTTAACCTCCATGAACGTATCTAGTTCTTTTTTGAACCCTGTTATAATATTGACCTCCACAAGATCCCTGGCAATTAGTTACATGAGTGACTGTGTGTTGTGTGAAAAAATACTTCCTTATGTTTATTTTAAACCTGCTGCCTATTAATTTCATTGGGTGACTCCTGGTTCTTGTGTTAAGTGAAGTGCTAAATAACACTTCCTTTTTCATATTCTCAACATCAGTCAAGATTTTATAAGCCTCTATCATATCCCCTCTTAGTCGTCTCTTTTCCAAGCTGAAAAGTCCCAGTCTTATTAATCTCTCTTCATATGGAATCTGTTCCATACCCCTTATCATTTTTGTTGCCCTTCTCTATACCTTTTCCAATTCTAATATATCTTTTTTGAGATGGGGTGACCAGAACTGCACACAATATTCAAGATGTGGGCATATCATGGATTTATATAGTATAAGTGGAGGAGCTTGGTTTGCCAGATTGATCAGATAAACTAATACTGGCAATCTGTATGAAAAGGCTTCAAAACACCATGCCTCTGGACTGCATCAACATGCAGAAAGCCTTATAAGGCAGTCACCGTCAAAGCCAATTTTATAAAAACTTATTGATGCTGTTAAGAATGCTGGAGACACAACTCAGTTTATGTGAACCAACATGGCTGTTTCATCATACCACACTCTGCAAATCAGAGGCCAATGTTAAATGCATTATCACTTGTTAATCTGAATTTGGACACTGGTTTCAAACAAAACTGGCAAATGCTCACTATCTTTCTGAAAAAACTCATCTGACTCTCTAGAAGCATGTGGTGCAACAGTGAAAGTCTTAGCAGTCGAAAAAGTGAAGAACTCTCTCACCATATTCAAAATATGTGAATACATGGTTGATGAATGCACCAGTGCAAATAGGCATCAAGTATTATGTATGAAGTATTAAGTCATCGCGTATGTCATTGATGTCTGTGGTAGGCCAGTAGATGCATTCTAGATGTTCAGGTTATAGAAGACACATCAGCTACATTTGGGACATCTTAGAAGAGTTAAATGCATGTAAATTGAACCTCAAACAGATGGTTGCTTGTGCATTTGATGGAGCTACAAACAGCTCTGGAAGACATGGTGGAGTACAAGCTTTTCTCAGAGAAAAGTGTAACCCTTATCTCTCCTATACACAATGCAGAGGCCATCTACTCCAGCAAGCGCTAGTACAAGCTGCAGAATCTTCAAAAGACATTAAAAAGCAATAAATATGCTGGCTTTTTATACTCTTTTTTTTTCAGCAAGAGTCCAAAAGGACTGAACCTCTTGGAAACAGAGAGAAGATACACTGGGATTGAAGTTCAAATTAGTCCAACCTGGAAAAACCTACTGGCTTTCTCATGAGCGATCCTCGGCTGTTGTCTTAAAATTACTGCAACTGTTATTAATGGCTTTCGAAAGTATCCACCAAGATAGGACGGATCTAAGTAGTGAGGCTGGTGGATTACTTTTGCTACTTTTGCTACTATGTTCAGAGAAGACTACTGCAATTCACTCTCTTGTAAGTCTCCTGTTAAAACCACTTGGTAACCACCATTATACAATGTCATCCAGGCATCTGCTGCAACAGTAGTAGATCTTTGTCCAGCAATAGAAGCTACGCTTGGATCAGTCACAGATATCCACTGAAAATGTACTGGAAGAAGCAAAGACTTCAGTTCAGAAGTTGACTAATGAAGGTACTTATATTGACTCCTTAAATGAAGAGACAAGAAGTCTTTGTTAAACCAGTTGAAAAAGTACACAGACTTGATTCTTACAAATCTACAGTAGCGATTTCTGGATTCTATCATCCTCCATGTCATTTTTGGAGATGCCTGTCTTATAAAACACCAACAGTTGAGTGGAGTGAGGCACTACCAGCAATGGAGTTGCCATGTGATCAGGACAGAATAGAGAACTTGAAAACAGAGTGTAATATGATATGTTTCCTGGGATGAAAGATGTAGTAATTCATCTCTTTCTACTACCAGTCACAACAGCTACAGTTGAGTGTTCTTTTTCCTCATTAAATAGAATTTTGTTTACTAAAAGAAGTCGCCTTCTGCCTGATCATGAGCATGTCATGAAGGACTGGAAGTAACAGACACATAAGAAGACACCAAAGAGTGCAAAAAACTAAGATGGATGTTGATGGTGTGCTTCCTAGTAGGCTTGAGTAGCCAACTTTAATGTTTATGATGATTTTAAAACATGAGTTAAATCTAATAAAATGGTCATGAAACATTTTTCTGTTTTTATTATGTTGTCATACAGCCCACCTGTGCACTCACAGTCTCAACCTTTGTTTGCCCTCACCTCCACCGAACATTCCAACCCCCCTGCCCCCAATTCCTGGGGAAAACAATGGTGGGGGAGTGTAGGGAGGTCCATGTGATTATCTCCCACTGCCTCCCTACAGTGATTTATCCCCACAGACCCAGCCACAGCCCTCTCTCCCCACAAACCCAGGATATCCACCCCCTCCCATGCAGTCCAGGCAGGAGTGCGTTTGCTGCAGGGAGCCAGCATGCTCAGCTGGGCAGTAGCTATGTGAGCTCTCCACACCAAGCAAACAGCAAGAGCAATTTCAAAACTTCCTGGGGCTTTGAAAAGGAAGGGGCGCACGCCAGTGTAGCTGGATGCAGAGTAGCAGGGTTCAATACGGTGAATAGAGCAGTCACGGTGGGCATTGTGGAGTACCTCCTGAAGGCCATTTATGCTGATGTAAGGAATGTAGGATCTACACTGACGCTGTGTCGCTCTATCTATGTTGCAAAAAACTCCACGCCTCTCGCCGAGGTGGTTTTATTATGCTGGCGTAGCAGGAGAGTTAACTCAGTGGGCTGAGAATTGCAGTGTGTACACCACCACTGGTTCATTGACAGAAGCTGCCTTTTGTCAACAAAACTGTGTAATGTAGACAAGGCCACAGTGTCAAATCTAAATATGAGGAAGAAAAGATAGTTTAGCATAAGTAGTTAGCACATATTCCAGGTACCATTCAAGATGAAGTCTCTCATTAACACTCCTCTGGTCATAGAACAAAACAAAGCACACAGAAGCCGAAGTGGCAGCTCTGCAATCTTCCCCCATTCAACAGTCTCTGGAAATGTGTCTCTACTCTGCCCTGGAAGGACCCTTTCTGTACATAAAAGGAGATTCCCTTCTCCATATCCCTGCATGCTTCCTTAGTAATGGACCACAAGGGTGCAAATTATTGCCAGTAATGTTGATATTAGTGCGATGGGGAGACATCCTCTAGGAACTGGACAAAGATCCCCAGTGTATTTCATACAGGCCACCATAAAGAAATCAGACAAAAATAAAAATTATTTATCCAGAGTGGAACAGCTTCAAATGGAGTGACTGTGGTAGCCTCACATCAGCCCTAACACTGACAATATGAACAGGGGCACTGGATCCTTTCTCTATGCAAGCCCGTATCAAGGATGATCTCTCTCTCTCCTCCATTCATCAGTGAGGTGTCTAAAGTCACTAACACACCAGGTCCCAGAATCCGAATTATTGAAAGAAGCCAACAAGAGTGGCAGAACGATTCCCCCTTCTATTGAAATGGGGTACTACCGGTGCTGTAACACTCAGTGAGCCAAATCCAGCCCTGGTGTCAGAGGGCACAGCCGTAATGTAGTTAACATTGCCCTGCCAGTTTACATAAGAGCTGAATTTGTGCTGTTCCTTGCGAGACCCACAACTCCAAGTCTGGAGACTCCTTGCAACTTCTCAGATGCGAAATGCTATAAACTCAAGTGACAGCAATATTTGTATTATTTGTTCATTTGGTCTGGTAAGAAAGTCCAAACACTAGAACTCTGCCCAGTATTTGTAAGAATATATGCAAAATATACTGACTTGGTCCACCAAATCCTCTCCCATTCATCCTGGGAAACATTCTCCTTCTTTCAGCATAAAACTCTCCCATTAACACATTGTAATTTTTCACCATTAACCAATGGCAGAATTTCCCCCATCAGTCAACTAGACCATTCTCCTCCTTCAACCAGCTGTAGAGTTTTCTGCCCTCCACTAACCAGACAAATCTGTCCTTCACCACCCATAGACTCCTCTGCCCTCTCCCAGTTATAAGATTATCCTCCATTCACCCACCAAAACATTCTCCAGCAGAACCAACCATAGACCTCTTTGCCCTTCAACACCCACCGTCTTCTGCACTTGACAACAATCACAGACCTTCCCTCCTCCTTATTCCCTATTCACAATCCATACAATTTGCCTTAACCAAATTAGACTTCTTCCCTTTTCACTGACCAGGAGATCATTCCCCATTTTTAAGGATCCAAAGTATGATACTTCCATTTGTTCAGAGAAGCAGAAGAGAGCATGTTAAAAATGTATCCAGTCAAAACAGCTCAAATTTCAAACACCGAGTATTTTAGGATGAACTGTTTGTAAATGACACAGTAAAATATAGCCATAAAAATCTTTGTTAAATAATCTTTAATAAGGAGTACTTATAAGAAAATCATGATCTGGACATAGACAATCATTAACAGGAAAAGAAACACAATACTTTGCACAATAATTTCATTATTTAGCGAGCTAGTTAACATAATTCACAATCAAATAGAAATCTATCATTATGACTAAATGATGTTGTGTGTTAGGATGAGGAAATGTCCTGTCTGTCTGTCTCTCTATCTAATCACATACTCTGCTTTTGTCTATCATATGTAGTGTACTCAACCATGCACAAAGATGATATTCTAATACTAATAACAGGCCAACTTCAGAGATGCTTTCTCAGTTTGGATGTGAATAGATCTACACGGGATGGTGTATGGGACACCAGATCAGTGCAAGGATGGCACTTTTCCACTTACAACAAGGTTAGAACAAAACGACCCCAGACAAGAAACTTACACCAGTGTTCATGTCCCTACTGAGTGCTGCCCAATGACTTTGGGCCAGAACCTCATTAGTAGTAAACTTATGATGTTATTGGGTCTACTCTGCATTCGTACTGGTCTAGCTGAGTTGGGAAATCTGACCTTTACCTCTCTGTCACTCTCACTTTCTCCAGGGTGCTGTTGGCCAAATCCTGATCTCCTTGAAGTAATGGGCTAAATCCTAGTGGCTTCCATTGAATACAGACTTGACCTCATTATCCTGAGTCAGATTTTCTTTAGGAAAGTCAGGGGAAAGTTTCTCTTTAAAATACCCCTTCCACCATAGCAAGAATGACAGGTTTACATATTCATTTACGTAAAAATAATGGAAAAGATAACTGAGACTGTTATTTTTCTAACATATCATTAATAATGCAATAATACCCCAACAGTATACACATAATAATTTCTGGAGGAACTCAGACACGCAGAAACCTCTTTTGTACCCTTTTATTATTGAGGGGGAGCAAACCTTCAGCTCACTTAGAAAACCCCATCAGAGAGATGACATATTGCCACTTCCAAGAGAGGACAAACATTGAAAATCCCGTCTAACCGAATACTCACCATCTCCCCATTCCTTCCCACCTCCACAACCTCCTGAACAAAGAAACAAACCAACCAGTTAAGCAAAATGCATTGATACCTCAATCAGATTTTTTATCCCAAAAAAATAAGAAGAGCCAGAGATTTCACTACAGACTTTGCTATGGCTACTGATTTTATGGCCAAGGTGCTCAGATAGTATGGTGATAGGTAGCAGTATATGATAGACAGATTCTGATTTTATTTACATTGGTGTAAACCTATAATAACTTCTTTTTTCTTGAGTCACGTTTGTCTGGAGTTTTCTAGTGTAAATACCCAATTCTGCATAAACAAATTGCACAGTATTTTCTCATGGAGGCAATAACGTCATCAGCTGATTATATTTATAAAGAAACACAGAATGACATTGTTACTGAAGGAGAAATATGGACATTTTATTCTTAGAGAATAACCTCCAACCTATCAGTTTACTCAGTGCACCTTTGAGCTCCTTGTTTCTCATGGTGTAGATGATTGGATTCATCATTGGTGGAAACACAGAATAGAGAACAGCCACAAAGAGATTTAGAATTGATGGAGAGCTGGAGGTGGGTTTTAAGTAGGCAAAGGTCCCAGTGCAAATAAACACAGAGACCACAATGAGGTGAGGGAGGCAGGTGGAGAAGGCTTTATGCCGGCCCTGCTGAGAGGGAATTCTCAGCACTGTGGTGAAGATCTGAACATATGAAACAATTATGAAAACAAAGCAGCTTGAGCCTAAGCACACACTAAATATGAGAGACCCAACTTCACTGAGGTCTGAGTCAGAGCAGGCGAGCTTGAGTAGTTGGGGGACTTCACAGAAGAACTGATCCACCACGTTACCGCCACAGAAGGATATTGCAAACGTGTTTCCAGTATGCACTGCAGAGTAGAGAATGACACTGATCCAGGCACTGGCTGCCATTTGGATACAAGCTCTCCTGTTCATCACTGTCTCATAATGCAGTGGTTGGCAGATGGCGATGTATCGGTCGTATGCCATGACGGTCAGTATGGCAAAATCTGCTGAAGCAAAGAAGAAGATAAGAAAGACTTGGGCAACACATCCAGAATAAGAAATCGATCTGGTGTTCATGAGGGAATTGACCATGGATTTGGGGATGGTGACAGAGATGGAGCCGAGGTCTAGGATGGACAGATTCATCAGGAAGAAGTACATGGGGGTGTGAAGTTGGTGGTTGAGGGCTATGGCTGTGATGATGAGAAGGTTCCCCAGCAGGGATATCAGGTAAAGGACTAGAAACACCAGAAAGTGTAAAATCTGCAGTTCTGCAACATCAGAGAATCCCAGGAGAAGGAATTCAGTCACCGCGGTTCGGTTGGAAATTTTCTTCCTCAGTACACGGTGTGCTGGCTGTAGGGATACAATAGTCAGAATTAGAGCAACAGAGGGAATGGCCCTGTTTCCCCTTTCTCTAATATCTTATTATATGAATGTCAAAGGTGCACAGCACTTATCACTTCCAGTGATTAGGTGTTGTTAGTGCTCCTCGCATCTGACAATCAATCAGTCCCGTTATGACAATCAGTCAGACTCCTTTAAAGTCAATTACCCCATCTGAGGATTTGGCCCAAGATGTGGCTTGTTAAAATGCAGTATGAAGGATGGAACAAGGTACAATCCAAACCCAACAATTCTTCCAAATAATTTGACCATCACCATGCTCACAGTTCAGCTATGAAACAGATAGACTAAAATGCCAACACTGCCTGATTCCACTTTCCAGTGCAATATAATGTGGACTCACCCAGCATCATAAGTAGCAGGTCATCTTCGATTTTTCTACCCTAATCTCTTTGCCTAGATGGCCTGCTGCCTGCTTCCAAACTGATTTATGGCACCAACTCCCAGCTGCACTTCAGCCTGTATGTAACAATGGACTAGCAGCATCCCTCTGTCATACTATGTTGTATCATTTACTCTGTGCTGTGCGGTGGAGGGGTTGTCAGGACACTTTTACTCTACTCTTGACTAGCCTAAGGTCACACAGCAGGTCACTGGCAGAGACATTTCCCCACTTTCTGCCTCTGTTTCCCGTCCCTTCCTCTGCTCTGTCTACTAAGACCGTAAGGGCTTTCTGAGAGGGGCTGTGTGGTAGATTTTTAAAGGTATTGATGTACCCAGTGGGATTCTCAATAGCATCAGGGCCCTCAACACCCCTTCAAATCAATGAGTTGTGAGCTCCTAGGTGCTTCTGAAAATCCAACTAGGCACCTAAATACATTTGGAAACATGGCCCCATGTCTTGGTATGTGTAAGTTCTACACAGCCATTTACACTCAGTCGGCAGCAGTGTGGAGCTAGGAGAGGAGCTCTCAGTTCTGCTCCCAGTGATCTCCTGTATGTCTTTGAATGGTGTCAGGATAGACAGGGTTTGGCTGCTTGGTTCAACTCTATCCCAGGGTTCAAAGGGGCTAGTCTGTATAAAACATAGTCTGTGCCCTGTCAACTTTACTGGTCATTCAGTTGTTACCTCCTCATGACTATCACTTTGAAAGAGAAATCACACAGATGCAATAGAATAAATGGTTTGAAATTAAGGTCTTATCAGGCAATATTAATGTTCCCCAATTTATTTAAAGTTTAAGGCTGGTTGGAAATTTTCAGCTGTGTTCTTTTTAATGGCGAGTGGGTTTTCAGCTAAACCACAACAAATCTCAGAGTCTGTCTGCTTTTCTCCAAACATTTTGTGATTGGTTTGTAAAGTAATCGAAAACTCAAAAACAAAACATTTTTGGTTTTGTGATTAAAAAAACCCACCACTTTTCAGCAGAAAGTTTTCATTTGCCAAAAATTGGGCAGGGGGGGGGAGATTGGGATGGATTTTTGGTTTTCAGTGAAAAGTCAAATTTTTCCTGAAGGGTGGAAACATTTCAATCAGCAGCAGGTATCTGATAAAATTGAGAGTAAAAGTCTTAATGAGTTCATACCGTAATTCATATTTCTCATCTTAATTTCCCCCTGTATGTTGATTCCCAAACATATTTAATTGAATTAGCAAATTTACTGTACTGATCTTTGTGGATTTTTTCCCAACCAATGGTACATTTGGTCCAGCACCAGGATCCTTTGTCAGTATCTATCTATGTACCAGAATCTAGAAGCTAAAGGCACATGCATCTGAGAATCCTTTCCCTCTTCATTTTGAGACTGCACAACCAGAACTAGTCTCAAACCTGTTGCTCTCTGCAGATGAGCTGTGTGTAGCTGGCGTTGAGCATCACTGGCATTAAAGGACTGATGCTGCAGGAAGGTGATTTATTCATGTCTATTTCATAAGGGCTAGCGGGACTCACTCCCTGGAGCCCTGCACAGCTCAGCAGCAGAGGCCCAGCGGCATGTGCATAGATGCCTAGGTGATAAAGCCAAAAGAGTCATTCTGTCCCTCAAGTCTGAACCCCACCTAGCACGGGACCTACGATCTCCCCCAGCGTTCCCTGATTCCAGCCCTGATTCTGTATTATCTGTGGGCCAGGATCACAAAGATGGAGACAGGCACCTACGGGGATTTATCAATGCTCCTAAATGAGCTAGGTGGCTAAGTCCCATGGTCATTCAGTGGGAGTTAGGAGTTTAACCTGTTTAGATGCTACTGTAAATCCCAATAGGCAGCTATCTCCTTCTTTAGGTGCCTAAACTCCTTTGTTATCCTGGCCCTGTGTCTCTCGTTAACTTCCAAGGCCTGGGCTTCTGCTGAATTTCAGAAAATGGTGCCTGGGATTTGCAAAGGAGCCTATGGCAGTAAGGCATGCACATCTTGGGATCCTAACTCCCTTAGATGCCCTTGAGATTCCCAGCCTGTAAAGATAACTAGTACAGCCAGGCATCTAGAGAAAGTAGATCAAGATGCTAAGAACTCCTGTGATCTAAGCCCAGCTATGCAGCTATGTTACCTCAACTCTCTGTGCCTCTCTTTACCAAAATCTGAGGGATAATAATTGAGAATGGATGAAAAATTTATAAAGAAATGTTTATTTAGAGATGATCCATGATTCACCTACTGAACCCATCTTACCGTAGATCCTGAGTGTTTCCCTCCCTCTCCCTCACCTAGCCCAGACCCCCAAGCAAACACCCACAGCCCTTAATCTTCTCCCACCCCTCTCACAACCCCACCTCACAGACCCTCTTAGCACCTGTTCTTTGAGATTCCCCTCTCCCATGGCTGAGAGTCAATTCCTCACCCAGAGTTCCTGACTCAGCTTCCTCAGAGATCCCTGCTTAACCCCTCTGCTCACCAGTCCCCTCTTCTGACCACCAGTCCTCTCCTCTGCTCAGCCCCAGTCCCCTGACATGGCCTCAGCTCCAGGGAATAGCCACAGACCCGTGGCTCCCAAAACCTGTCCATTCTCTCCTCCTTCTCCCCATAGGCAAGCCCTGGCCACCACTTCCTTCCAACCCTGCTCTCCTCCTTCCTCTGCCTGGCCCAGCCCCTTTTCTGAACAGTATTTCCAGGGTGGTCTCTGCCCACTACCAACCAGCACACAGCTAATCTGGGGAACTCACTTCAACAAGGCATTGCAGAGGCAAAATGACCAGCAGGGTGAGACATTGGCATGGATCACAATAGCCTTCATGGTTACATTAGATCAGAGAATGTTTTAAACTGCATGGTGCAGGTCTCCAGCTAGCCATTAACTCACAGGAAACCTCCCTGACATGGTGGTCAGTGCAGAATTGTCCACTGCCGGGGGGGGGTCCCTCTCCCTCCCTCTTCGGCAGTTGGTGCTGGTCCCTCCAGGAGTCAGGGCTCTGAACTGGGCTGTTCCCAGGAGCCTGTGGAAAGAGACACATTTTGTCCCATAAAGCTCTGCTGACTCTCAGGGCTGGATTCAGACATTCTAGGGCCATGCATGGGGTTGGGGGGCTTCAAAGAGAGGCTGGGACAATAGCATGGGACCCCTGGTCAGTACCACAAGAGGAGCAGGTGACTCTCCTCCAACTCCTTGGGATTAGGTAGGTGCCCACAGAAAGCCAGGGGGCAGTCATGGTCCCCCCAGTCCTTACTTCCCCAGCCAACGTGTTTCTGCTTGGGTGAGGGGGTTGGGACTGCTGTGCTCTTCCTGTCCCCCAGCACATAGAGCAGCCTGTTGAGGTGGGGTTGGTAGAGTCGGCCAGAGCAGTGGGGCTGGGAGTTCACTCCCTGCTCCCAGAGCCATTGTCTCAGGCTCTCTTCAGACTCAGGCAGACAATAAAGGAGCACTCAAGAATGTTAAGCCCATTGCAGAGAAACTAAATATTTTCTTTGCATCTGCCAGGGTTTCCTCCCCACTCTGAATTCTGGGGACAGATGTGAGGACCTGCATGAAAGATCCCCTAAGCTTATAAATACCAGCTTAGATTAAAAACTTCCCCAAGGCACAAATCCTTTCCTTGTCCTTGGATGGTATTGCTTCCACCACCAAGTGATTTAAACAAAGATTCAGGAAAAGGACCACTTGGAGTCTCTATTTTCCCAAAATATCCCCCAAAGCCCCTTGACCCCCTTTCCTGGGGAGGCTTGAGAATAATATATTAACCAATAGGTTAACAAAGTGAGCACAGACCAAACCCTTTGGTTTTTAGGACACTAAAAATTAATCAGGTTCTTAAAAGAATAGCTTTATTATAAAGAAAAAAGTAAAAGAATCACACCTGCAAAATCAGGATAGAGAGTAACTTTACAGGGTAATAAAAGATTTAAAACACAGAGGACTCCCCTCTGGACTCAACTTCACAGTTACAAAAAACAGGAATAAAACTACCTCTTAGCATAGGGAAAATTCACAAGCTAAAACAAAAAAATAATCTAATGCATTTCCTTGCCTTTACTTACAATTTCTGAAATTTTACATGCATCATTTCACGTATCTTTTTAGGAACTGATTTACCTGCTTGGTCTCTCTCTCTGTGTCCCAAGTGAGAACAAACAAAGAGAGCACAAACAAAACCCCCCCACCCCTGCAGATTTGAAAATATCTTCTTTCCCCATTGGTCCTTCTGGTCAGGTGCCAACTAGGTTAATTGAACTGATTAACCCCTTAATCATAAGTGATTCTGTACTCTGGCCAGGAGGGATTTTATGTTACTGCATGCATAAAGGTTCTCGCCCTTCCCTTTATATTTATGACAGCATCAGTCTTCACAGATGAGGATGTAAGGGAGATTCCCAAACCTGAGCCATTCTTTTTAGGTGAGAGATCTGAGGAACTGTCCCAAATTGAGGTTTCATTAGAGGAGTTTTTGGAACAAATTGATAAATTAAACAACAATAAGTCACCAGGACCAGATGGTATTCACCCTAGAGTTCTCAAGGAACTCAAATGTGAAATTGAAGAACTACTAACTGTAGTCTATAACTTATCATTTAAATCAGCTTCTGTACCAAATGACTGGAGGATAACTAATGTGACGCCAATTTTTAAAAGGGCTCCAGAGGTGATTCCAACAATTACAGGCCTGTAAGCCTGACTTCAGTACTGGACAAACTGGTCGAAACTATAATAAAGTACAATACTGTCAGACATATAGATGAACATAATTTGTTGAGGAAAAGTCAACATGGTTTTAGTAAAGGGAAATCATGCCTCATCAATCTACTAAAATTCATTGAGGGCGTCAACAAGCTTGTGGACCAAGGGGATCCAGTGGATATAGTATACTTAGATTTCCAGGAAGCCTTTGACAAGGTCCCTCACCAAAGGCTCTTAGGCAAAGTAAGCTGTTATGGGATAAGAGGAAAGGTGCTCTCATTGATTGAATAAAAGAACGAGGAGTATTTGTGGCACATTAGAGACTAACAAATTTATTTGGGCATAAGCTTTCATGGGCTAAAACCCACTTCATTGGATGCATGCAGTGGAAAATACAATAGGAAGATATATACACACAGAGAACATGAAAAAATGGGTGTTGCCATACCAACTATAACGAGACTAATAAATTAAGGAAGTGTGTTTTAGCCCATGAAAGCTTATGCCCAAATAAATTTGGGCATAAGTGGTAGACTAACATGGCTACCACTCTGAAACCTCTCATCGATTGGTAACTGGTTAAAAGATAGGAAACTGGTTAAAAGATAGAAAACTGAATGGAGAAAGAGATAAATAGTAGTGTCCCCCAGTGGTCTGTTCTGGAACCTGTCCTATTCAACATATTCATAAATGAGCTGGGGAAACGGATAAACAGTGAGGTGGCAAAATTTGCAGATGATACATAATTACTAAAGATAGTTAAGACCCAGGCAGACTGCAAAGAGCTACAAAAGGATCTCTCAAAACTGGGTGACTGGGCAACAAAATGGCAGATGAAATTTAATGTTGATAAATAGAAAGTGATGCATATTGGAAAGCATAATTCCAACTATACATATAAAATGATGGGGTCTAAATTAGCTGTTACCACTCAAGAAAGAAATCTTGGAGTCATTGTGGATAGTTCTCTGAAAATATACACTCAATGTGCAGCGGCAGTCAAAAAAATGAACAGAATGATGGGAATAATTAAGAAAGGGATAGATAATAAGACAGAAAATATCATGTTGCCTCTATATAAATCCATGATATGCTAGCTTCTTGAATACTGTGTGCACATGTGGTCACCCCATCTCAAAAAATATATATTGGAATTGGAAAAGGTTCAGATAAAAGCAACAAAAATGATTAAGGGTATAGAACAACTTCCATATGAGGAGAGATTAATAAGATTGGGATTTTTCAGCTTGGAAAAGAGATGGCTAAGGAGGAATAAGATTGAGGTCTATAAAATCATAAGTGGTGTAGAGAAATTAGATAAGGAAGTGTTGTTTATTGCTTCTCATAACACAAGAACTAGGAGTCACCAAATGAAATTAATCAGGAGCAGGTTTAAAACAAATAAAAGGAAGTATTTCTTCATAGAGTGCACAGTCAACCTGTGGAACTCCTTGCTGGAGGATGTTGTGAAGTCTGAGACCATAACAGGGTTCAAAAAAGAAGTAGATAAATTAATGGAGGATAGGTCCATCAATGGCTATTAGCCAGGATGGGCAGGAATGGTGTCCCTAGCCTCTGTTTGCCAGAAGCTGGGAATGGGTGACTGGGGATGGGTCACTTGATGACTACCTGTTCTGTTCATTCCCTCTGGGGCACCTGGCATTGGCCTCTGTCAGAAGACAGGATATTGGGCTACATGAACCTTTGGTCTGAGCCAATAGGACCATTTTTATGTTCTTATGCTGCAGCTGCAACAGTGGGGGCAGATGTCCCCATCCCATGCCTATTGTTCCAGGCTGTGGTTAATGCAGCATCTGTTGCTGGCCCCAATCATATCCAGGGCACTGGACACCCCCACCCATAGAACCCCAGCATGTCCCACTCCTGGTGCTTGGTCATGCCGTCTTTGATGGGGTACCGTAGGCACTCTGATATCAGGGGGGGTTCGTTAAGCTTTGCCAGATGTGGCGTTTACAGAGAGGGGGCAGAGGGATAGCAAAATGGGGTAGTAAGGGCAGTAAGTATGGACAGTAAGGGACGGGGGGCAGAGCACCCCATAGAGAAGGGCTATGCCCCAGGGGATTCTGGGTTGAGGGTCCCAACACCTCATAAAGAATGGCTGTGCCCCAAGAGGATTTGGGATTGAAGTGTTATGCTTGTACAAAACACACAAGATAGTTTTTAGGGGAGAAGGCAACATACCGCATTTATTGAGAATACAGCAGTTAGCATATGCTTTTCAGTCACACATACACACACCATGCACACTGTTCCGCCAGTCGATGTTATAGTTACCAGACCGGATCAACCTAATGACCAGCTAGGTTGATCACGGGTAGGGAGGAGCCAGTTTTTTTCGGTCAAGACACGGTGCTCCGGAGAAGTCTTGGCAGGACAAACCCAAAGTTTCCTGGCAAGGCAACCTGTTTATATTGTGATTTTCCTTCATTGGGACCAATGTGTTTTGCTCCGTCATGCTGTAATCAATTGTTGGTTGTTGAGTGCTTGTTTTCTTAAATGGTCCTTCTCATTCTTTATCACAGCTATTTCATCCCCATAGATAAAAGCCTGTCTCATCTTTAGTGTCATCAATATGCCCTCCTCTGACATTTCAGTAGGAGTGTGTTGCAGCCTCTTAGCGCCCTTGCATCTGTCTCTAGTTCCTCCCTCTTACATCTGGTTCAGTGATGGCCTTCACACTTACCTCTTAACACATACATTCCTCATTCACACACAAAACAGAATTAATTTACACAGAACATTTTGAACAGGAGCATCAAATTGCAACAGAAAAGAAAAACAATTATTGCATTCTTTTACTTATTTTAAAATGCTAAACCTAAAACAAATTAGTGACCCTCAAAGTCTGTCACTACCTTGAAATCAGATTCTGGCTGATGTATCTCTACCAATGGCCCATTAGTCCATTCCTTTCTGTTATTCCAAAAGGGTGGCTGGCAGAATATGATCAAATCATACACCAATACATTTAATACATGCTACATTATTATTCATTATCCTTCATTCTAAATTGTATTAATACAAACATAAAATCCTACTACTACAGAAGGGCTCAGGACCACACACAGAAGGGCCACACCTCAGCAGGGGCTGAAGTCAAAGGACCTGAATCTCCTCTTCCTTAGACCTGACATACTCCATTGTCACACCATGGACTTACCCTGGGGTGAGGGAGGGGGAAATCAGCCCCACTGAGTCCAATGATTACACCAGGGTGAGTGAGAGGGAAGCAGCCCCATTGACTCCATCTAACTTTTTTTAATGTTGGTGTGTTTTGGTGCTGATTTATTGTGCACAGGCAGAGATCAAACCAGGGCTCAGATCCTCACAGCAGGGAGCTTTCCAGTGCTCAAGGGCCACTCACCAGCTCTTGGAGGAAATAAAGAGACAGTTATTAGCCAAAGGGTCTAGCTCTCAGTTAGGCCCGTCAGCCTTCGAACTGCTTGGAGTTGCACCAAATGGATTACGCTGTACACGTGCATGGAGGGAGGATGAGCTGGTTGAAAGCTACCTCTGGCTCACAGGCTGTGAGTCCTTGAAGGGGGAATGTCCAGTAGTGGCTGACAAACCCACATGCCCTCTGGGCACTTTGAGTTCAGATCTAACCCTGAGCCGAAATCTGAACCTCAGAATAAGGAGGCACCTGGCTCTGTCTGAGGGTTTCAAACTGTGGGGAAATGTCACCTGGGCACTGCAGGATATTTAGAAGGTGATGAAACAAATTTTGAAATGCAGTTACCTGCTGGGAGGGGAGGATGATGAGGGTGGAAGACCTGATGGGAACTGCGGGAGT
>NC_048311.1:35422742-35631118 GCF_013100865.1 Trachemys scripta elegans
AGAGAGAGAGAGAGAGAGAGAGAGAGAGATTCTGATCTTATTTACATTCATGTAAACATATAATAACTCTTTTTTTTTCTTCAGTCAATTTTCTCTGAATTTTTACTAGTGTAAATACCCAATTCTGTATAAACAGCATGTTATGTTTTCATGAAGACAATAATATTGTCAGATAGTTATATTTATAAAGAAACACAGAATGAAATCATGATCAAAGGATAAATATGGACATTTAATTCTTAATGATTAATCCCCAACCTATCAGTTTACTCAGTGCACCTTTGAGCTCCTTGTTCCTCATGCTGTAGATGATCGGATTCATCATTGGTGGCAACACAGAATAGAGAACAGCCACCAAGAGATTCTGAACTGATGGAGAGCTGGAGTTGGGTTTCAGGTATGCAAAAGTGGCAGTACAAAGGAATAAGGAGACCACAATGAGGTGAGGCAGGCAGGTGGAGAAGGCTTTATGGCGTCCCTGCTCAGAGGGAATTCTCACCACTGTGGTGAAGATCTGAACATATGAAACAATTATGAAAACAAAGCAGCTTGAGCCTAAGCACACACTAAATATGAGAAACCCGACTTCACTGAGGTCTGAGTCAGAGCAGGCGAGCTTGAGGAGCTGGGGGATTTCACAGAAGAACTGATCCACCATGTTGCCTTGACAAAAGGATATTGCAAATGTTTTTCCAGTGTGCACTGCAGAGTAGGGAATAACACTAATCCAGGCACTGGCTGCCATTTGGACACAAGCTTTTCTGTTCATCACTGTCTCATAGTGCAGTGGTTGGCAGATGGCAACGTATCGATCATACGCCATGACGGTCAGTATGGCATAATCTGCTGCAGCAAAGAAGGCAAAGAGAAAGACTTGGGCAACGCATCCAGAATAAGAAATTGATCTGGTGTTCATGAGGGAATTGGCCATGGATTTGGGGATGGTGACAGAGATGGAGCCAAGGTCTAGGATGGACAGATTCATCAGGAAGAAGTACATGGGGGTGTGAAGGTGGCGGTCGAGGGTTATGGCTGTGATGATGAGAAGGTTCCCCAGCAGGGATATCAGGTAAAGCAGTAAAAACACCACAAAGTGTAAAATCTGCAGCTCCCGAATGTCAGAGAATCCTAGGAGAAGGAACTCGGTCACAGCTGTTTGGTTGGACATTTTCTTCCTCAGTACACTGTGTGATGTCTGTGGAGGAAATGAGAAGGACAATGATCAGGATTAGAGTGACAGAGAGACTGACCCTGTTTCTCCTTACCCTAATATCTCATTATATGAATGTCAAAGGTACACAGAACTCGTCACTTGAAATGATTATGTATTGCTAGTGCTCCTTGCTTTTGACAATTAATCAGTCATATTACCACACTAATGTAAATTGGATCAGCTCCTTTAAAGTCAATGAAGCTTTGTCACTTTACCCCATCTGAGGATTTGGCCCAAGGTGTGGTTTGATAAAATGCAGTGTGAAGGATGGAACAAAGCACACTCCAAACCCAACAGTTTTCTCAAAGAAGGTCCCTCTATTGCAGCCATCACCAAGCTCAGAGTTTGGTTATGAAATTAATAGATTAAAATGCCAACACAACCTGATTCCCACTTTGCAGAGCAATATGACATAGACTCCTGCAGCATCGTAAGTAGCAGCTTATCTGTAATTTTTCTACCCCAAGCTCTATGCCTAGACGGCTGGCTGCCTGCTTCCAAACTGATTTATGGCACCAACTCCCAGCTGCACTTTTGTCTGCGTGTAACAATGGACTAGCAGCATCCCGCCATCATCGCTGTGTTGTATCATTTACTCTGTGCAGTGCAGTGCAGTTGCTGTCAGGACGCCTGGGCTCTGTTCTTGTTTCTGCCAGTGACCTGCTGTGTGATCTTGGACAAGTCATTTCCCCTCTTTCTGCCTCTGTTCCCCACCCCCTTCTCTGCTGTGTCTGCTAGGACTGTAAGGGCTTTTGGAAAGAGGCTGTGGGGCAGATTTTCAAAGGTATTGGGGCACCTAGTGAGATTCTCAAAGCATCTAGGCCCCCAACATCCATTGAAATCAATGAATTGTGAGCTCCTAGGTGCTTCTGAAAATCCCACTATGGGCCGAAATATCTTTGGAAACATAGCCCCAGGCCTTGTTATGTGTAAGTTCTGCACACCCATTTACACCATATATACTCAGCCAGCAGCAGTATGGAGCTAGGCCAGGAGTTCAGGGTTCTACTCCCAGTTAGCTCCCGTATGTCCTTGAACAGGGTCAGGATAGACAGGCTTTGGCAGCTTGGTTCAACTCTAATCCAGGGTTAAAAGGGGCTAGTTTGTATTAAATGCACTCTGTGTGCTATCAACTTTACCAGTTATTCAATTGTTACCTTCTTGCAACTATCCCTTTGAAAGAGAAATCACACAGATGCAATAGAATAAATGGACTTGAAATTAAAACTTTACCAGAGAATATTAATGTTTCCCAACTTATTTAAAGTTTAAGGCTGCTTGGAAATTTTTAGCTGTGTCTTTTATAATGGAGATCATTTTTTCAGCTAAACAACAAATTTCAGAATCTGTCTGCTTTTCTCAAACATTTTGGGTTTAATGCGTAAAGAATCTGAAAACTCAAAAAAGAAACATTTTTGGTGTGATAAAAAAACATCCAGTTTTCAGTAGAAAGTTTTCATTTTCCAAAAATTTAAAAAAAAAATAGATTTTGCGGTTTCAGTGAAAAGTCAGCCTTTTCCTGAGAGGCGGAAAAATTCCTATCAGCAGTAGATAATTGATTAAACTGAGAGTAAAGTCTTAACGTGTTCATATTGTAATTCATATTTATCATCTGAATTTCCCCCTGTATGTTGATCCCCAAACATATTTAATTGAAATAACAAACTTACTGTGCTGATCTTTGTGGATTTTTTTCCCCAACATATGATGCATTCAATCATCCAGCACCAGGATTCTTTGGTCAATATCTATCTATACACCACCTAGAAGCTAAAGGAACAAGTATCTGAGCGTCTTTCACCCCTCACTCTGTGATTGAACTAGACTCAGACCTGCTGGTCTCTGCAGGAGATCTGTGTGTAGCTGGCTTTGATTTGCACTGGCATTAAAGGACCCATGCTGCAGGAAGGTGATTTATTCATGTCTATTTCCTAAGGGCTGGCAGGACTCACTCCCTGGAGCCCTGCACAGCTCAGCAGCAAAGGCCCAGAGGCAAGTGCATAGATGCCTTGGTGATAAAGCCAAAAGGGTCCTTCTTATCCTCTAATCTGATCCCCTGCCTAGCACAGGGCCTACAATCTCCCCCAGGGTTCCCTCATTCCAGCCCAGCTTCTGTGTTATCTGTTGGCCAGGATTACAAATGATTTAAGCATCTAATTAGATGGAGAAAGGCACTGATTGGGATTTATCAATGCTCCTATGTGAGCTAAGTGGCTAAATCCCATGGGCATTCAATAGGAGTTAGGTGCCTAAACTCTTGGTGCTTTGTAAATCCCAATAGGAACCTATCAGCTTCTTTAGGTGCCTAAACCCCTTTGTAATCCTGGCACTGCATCTATTTTGTTGACTTCCAAGGCCTGGGCTTCTCTGCAATTCCAGAAAATGACGGCAGGGATTTGCAAAAGAGCCTAAGGGAGTAACACATGTACATCTTGGGCTTCTAACTCCCTAAGACTCCCTTAAGAATTGCGACCTCAAATGATAGCAAGTAGAGCAGTCAGCAGTGGCTAGGGAAAGGAGGTCAAGACACCGGGAGCTCCTGTGATCTAAGCCTGACTATGCACTATGTTACCTCAGCTCTCTGTGTCTCAGTTTACCAAAACAATTAATCTGAGGGATATTATCTGATATGGGAATGTAACCCTTCTGCCCATCTAAGTTGGCAGCAACAAGGGCCGGGTTCTGTATCTAGGGGTTCCGTTTCAATAACGCAATGCAAAACNCTGTGCTGATCTTTGTGGATTTTTTTCCCCAACATATGATGCATTCAGTCATCCAGCACCAGGATTCTTTGGTCAATATCTATCTATATACCACCTAGAAGCTAAAGGAACAAGTATCTGAGCGTCTTTCACCCCTCACTCTGTGATTGAACTAGACTCAGACCTGCTGGTCTCTGCAGGAGATCTGTGTGTAGCTGGCTTTGATTTGCACTGGCATTAGAGGACCCATGCTGCAGGAAGGTATTTATTCATGTTATTTCCTAAGGGCTAGCAGGACTCACTCCCTGGAGCCCTGCACAGCTCAGCAGCAAAGGCCCAGAGGCAAGTGCATAGATGCCTTGGTGATAAAGCCAAAAGGGTCCTTCTTATCCTCTAATCTGATCCCCTGCCTAGCACAGGGCCTACAATCTCCCCCAGGGTTCCCTCATTCCAGCCCAGCTTCTGTGTTATCTGTTGGCCAGGATTACAAATGGATTTATCCATCTAATTAGATGTAGACAGGCACTGACTGGGATTTATCAAAGCTCCTATGTGAGCTAAGTGGCTAAATCCCATGGGCATTCAATGAGAGTTGGATGCCTAAACTGTTGGTGCTATTGTAAATCCCAATAGGCACCTATCAGCTTCTTTAGGTGCCTAAGCCCCTTTGTAATCCTGGCACTGCATCTATTTTGTTGACTTCCAAGGCCTGGGCTTCTCTGCAATTCCAGAAAATGACGGCAGGGATTTGCAAAAGAGCCTAAGGGAGTAACACATGTACATTTTGGGCTTCTAACTCCCTAAGACTCCCTTAAGAATTGCAACCTCAAATGATAGCAAATAGAGCAGTCAGCAGTGGCTAGGGAAAGGAGGTCAAGACACCAGGAGCTCCTGTGATCTACGCCTGACTATGCACTATATTATCTCAACTCTCTATGCCTCAGTTTACCAAAACACTTAATCTGAGGGATATTAACTGATACAGGAAGAACGATTCGTAAAGAATCATTTATTTAGAGGTGATCCATGATTCTGTTTTGTTTGAGCTTTTAATGAATTTTCACAGATCTGGGTGAAATATTTGTCAAGTTATTTTTTTCAAGCAGATTTTCCTTGTTTTCCACAGGAACATAGGAATTGCCAGAGACCAGTGCCTTGGGTCTGACTGGGGCCAGCCCCAGAGGATGCACCACCCACATCCTGGAGCAAAGGTTTGGAGAGTGGGGAGATCTGCCTCCAGGTCAGCAGCTGCAGCATTGTCTGCCTGAGTCTGCAGAGAGCCTGAGACAATGGCTCTAGTAGAGGGGAACTGCCCCAGACATCTCCATGGGGTTTGAACTCCCAGCCCCACTTCTCTGAGGACCCCAACAACCCCACCCCATCAGGGGGCTCAGTGTGGAGAGGGAGGGGAAGAGCACAGAAGTCCTGACCCCATCACCCAAGTAGATACACCCTGGCTGGGAATGTAAGGACTGGGTAGACCATGATTGCCTCTGCCTATCTGTGGGCACCTTGCTGATCCCAAGGAGTGGAGGACAGTCACCCACTGTCTCTTCTGGGATGGAGCAGGGGTCCCATGCCACTGTCCCACCCACCACTGACACTCCACGTGGGCACAGCCCTGAGAGTCAGCAGAGCTTTATATGACTAAATGTGCCTCTTTCCACAGGCTCATGGAACAGCCCTGCTCAGGGAAGTGACTCCTGGAGGGACCATAAGGGAGGTTCCCTGTGAGTTAGTGGCTGGTTGGAGACCTGTACCATAGCGATTTAATTAATTCTTTTATCGCATGTAACCTTGAAGATTCTCGTGATCCACGCCAATGACTCACCCTGCTGAGCTCTTTGTCTCAGCAATACCTTGTGGCAATGAGTTTCCCAGGTCAATGGACTTATGAGCTCTTCAGGAGAGCTTCTTGAACATTTTCTATCTAAACATTTTGTTTGTCAGAAAATGCTATTTCATCAAAACAAAAACTTTTCTCGGGAAAGGGTTGGATTCGATTAATCTTCTGGTTTAATCTTTTTTTTTTGTTGTTGTTAAAGGTGCAAAAAAGACACAAATGTCCTGTTCTGACATTTTCCAGCTCAAAATGTTTTTTTCATTTTGATATCTCATTTAATTTATACTAAAGAAAAGGTGAAAATCATTAAAAAGGTCAAAATCAAACAAAACTTTCCTCTGGAGCATAGGGCGCATTGCCAGGTGGGATCACCTGGGCATGCCTCAGCTGATCAGTTCCCTGCCTTGGACACTGGTGGCATCTCCGTCTCTCCCAGTCTTTGCCTGTGGCGACAGCGTAGTCTGCTGAGGACTGAACTGCTTTAATTTAACTAAAGTCTTTGGGCTCAAGATGGGGGTAACTGGGTGAAGTTAAATGGCCTGTGATACACACAAGGTCAGGAGAGATGATCGAATGGCCCCTTCTGGCCTTAAATTCTATGAAACTATGAAAATTATCAAAACAAAGTGTTTCCATTGATTGAATGTATTTATTTATTTTAAGATTATCTGTTAATCACTCAATGCTTAAATGTCCAGGGTAACAGTTCCCTCATCACCTAAGTTTTTGACTTTGAGCATAAGCAATGCCATCTCCTTCTAGGTGTTCGGACGTCTATCTCCCAGAGTGATCCACAAACCAGAGAAGTTACATATTCACCTGCATAGTGTTCATGAGGGGCCCAGTCTGGTAGGTGTGCTTAGAGGACACCTACCAGATCTGGTCCCATTCAGACCCTGTCTGTCAGAGGCAGAGGAAAGGTTGATGAACTTGAAAACTTGCCCCATCCATCAATATTAGATGGTCCAATAAAAGATATCACCTACCTTGTCTCTCTCAAAAAATGTGTTTAGCTGGTCGAAAATTTTGAGGGATTATTTTTCTTTGAAAAACTGCATTTTAATTAAAGTTAAAATATGAAAAAGTATTTTCAGAAATTGTGCAATTTTTTTTCAAAGGACAACAAAAAACTGGGGAAAAGCACATTTTTTGTGTTTCCTCCGATGCTACCCCTGTTTCTCTACGTTCAGCTCTTTTTATAAGGAAAATAAACAAATAATAATAATAATAAAAGGATTGAAATACCAAAACCAGAACATTTTCAGTTAAAATATTCATGAATTTTTTCAAAAATTGGAAAATCAGTTCTTTTTATATACTTAAATATTAAAATGTTTTTGAAAAATTTCAAAAATAATTATAACAAGTGTTTTCATTCCTGAACAACTCTATATTTGTAAAAATGAACGCTCTGAAAAGTGATTCAGTAAAAATGGCCTCTTCTTACTTAATACACAGATTTACTAACCATGTGTAGCCGAGTCAGATTTTCAGCAACAAATATAAATAAATAAATTGTAAATACTGTTACTCCTGTCAGCCCTTAAAAGACAGCACAGATCTGGGGAACTGGCTGGTGGCTATTCCTGACTGGCATATTGGCAGCACAATTGTGAACTGATTTTTCATCAGTGACTCCTTTGCGAAATGACAGAAAGCAGCAGGAGTGCACAGGGGTACATGTAGGCAGGGTGTGACGGAGACGGGGCAGCACAGGGGTACATGTAGGCAGGGTGTGAAGGAGAGGGGGCTGCACAGCTTAAAGCTTGGTATTTCCTGTAGAACGTTTGTTGCTGGTTATGACAGAGAAGTTGAGACACAGCTTCACACTCAGGTCCAGGCTGAACTCATGGAACATGTACGTAGGGAATTAAAGTTTAATTTGTAAACTGATGCAGTGTCCAAATGGCCCAGATAAAGTCATTTTACAAGCACATTTCAGAAAGTTGTACAATAGAACCTAGAAGCTGTCCTCAGTGAGCAGAGGGTGGGATGTCAAAGGAGTCTGATGGATCTGAATATTTTCCCTTCAATAGCCACTCATGATTTTTGTTGTTGTTTTGTTGTGTTGGTGCTTTACTTCCTATGAGCCCCAGTCCTGGACCAGGACTACATTGTGCAAGGTGCTGTATAAACACAGAACAAAAAGACCATCTCAGCCCCAAGGAGCTTAACTCCATGCCCTTCTGGAACTAGCTTAGGACCCAGTCGCATTGTCTCCTTTCCTCCTGCTCTAACCCCTTGATCACATTTCTCTCCCAGTGCCAGCGATAAAACTTACTGGAATTCCCTCAGACTGAGGCCACTCAAATGTTCATTTCTTTCCCTGCATCTCAAATACGTCCCTTGTGTCCACCCTGCCTGGCAGGGGAACTCCAGAGCAGGCTGAGTTTAGGTGGCTAAAATAAACATGTAACCGAACTGAACCACTCCAGGGATTTCTTAATGATTCCCCTTGTGGCAGACTCCCTAAATCTCCAAAGAGTCAGGTCCCTTCATCCTGCCAGGAAAGCTGAGGGAGATTTCAGAGAATCTTTCATCCTAGAGCCAGCCTTACCTCATGTATCAGATATTATATTAGAGGAAGATTTTGGGGGCTGTCTCATTTTTGGAACCAGGTCCACTTCCCCAGCCTCTCAGTACAGCAATGATCAACTCTGAGATGTGACTTCCCCAGGCTTTTCTTGCTCATTTGAAGGCAGCTGGCTATGAGGCCATGCACACGGCAGGTTATGCGAGGTATTGACTCTTGATTCCTAAACTGTGCAATGTGATATCAGGGATAGGCATTGTTATTGCCGGATAGGGGGATGCTCAGAGCCCATAGTGAGAAGGAAGGAGAGATCTGGTTGGGGAGATCACACTGAGCACTTGTACTGTTTTCTGTTTGAAAGGGTTTTACAGCTATTTGCGGAGCTGTCAGATAAAAAAAGTTTGGAGGATAATAGCCCACAGACCCATTCTTCTTCACCGGGGCCCAAACCCGCTCTCAGCAGCCCTGCCGTACTTGCTATGACTCTCTGAAACCTTCCCATGACTAGCTGTGTCCCCAGATTCTCCCACAGCAGAGAATCTGTGGAGCTCAGATCTCCAGGGTAGGTTAGAGCTGGAAAACAGACCCCAGGGAAGTGCCCAGATCGATGGATAAAACCATAGTGAGATTCCCACCATGGGTTTTGTTATTTCTTTCTCTTAGTATAGTCCAGGTTCTGTAGCTCTCCAGCAGCTGTGGATTGGAGTGGTCACTGCGCACTGAACTCAGGCATTGTGAATCCCAGGGAGTTTTTTAAGTGTCTGAAAGCCAAAGTCCCATTGTGAATCTAGCCATAAGGTCCTCAAGTGGTTAAAAGTGGCTTACTTCACACAGATCAAAGTGCAGTCCAGGCTAATCTAATGTGTCTGTTTCTTTGATTCTATTGGTTGTACTCCATAGAGATTTTTATGGGTCTGCTACAGGGCTTGGATCTAAGGGCTCTGTTCCTTCAGCGTGACCAGCTTTTACATGATGAGGTCATTAGTTCAATCCTCATGGATGTTCTACTAAAATTTCCTCAACTTATGCTCTCCACAAGCCTAGGGAATCTCTGAGGTGGGCTGAAAGATACCCTGGTGGGCAATGCCTCCATCTCCGTTGTCTTCATTCAAAGAGGTCTGCATAAGCACTGATATGACACCCAACATCATTGCCCCTGAGTGCCCCACAGTCCTGAAAACACTTAACCTCACCACACACCTGCAAAGTAGGGAAATTCTTGTTATCCCTGCTTTAGAAATGGGGAATTGAGGCAGGAAGGCTGGGATATTCAAAGCATCTGAGGGGTTCAGACATCAAACACCCTTTGAAGTTCTATGGGAATTGGGCACTTATCTTGCTCTCATTTGAAAATCCCAGTCTAAGAGGGGGTTTGAGTTACCCATGGTCACAGACAATTTCCATGTCAGGGCAGAAATGGAAACCATCACCCCACAGTCTTTGGCAAAAAAATGTCGGCAAATTGGGGATGGGGGAAATCTGTTGGGTTTTTTATTTTTACATTTTTTTCAATTTTTCATCAGAAAATGTCAATCAAAATGATTTTTTCTTTAATTTTGAATCAAAATTTTCTGTCAAAAGAAATGTCACTGTAAAAAAAGAGGTTTTGATGGAATCAAAATAGCTGATGGGAAAATGACTTTTTTTGATGAAAATGTGTGGATTTCCAAGACCAAAAAAAATCAAACTAAAATGAAACTTTTTCTTTCATTTGCATGTTTGTAGTGTTGTTGTAGCTTTGTTGGTCCCAGGATATAACAGAGGTAAGGTGGGAGAGGTAATATCTGACTGGACCAACATCTGCTGGTGAAAGAGACAAGCACTGTGGAACTTGGAGCTTGACGCTTTCACCAACAGAAATTGGTCAACTAAAAAAATATGACATCACCCACCTTAACATTCTCATTTCACTTGGTTTCCTTTCTTAATCTTCATATGGCAAATTGTGAGAGAAAGTGTTTTTTTCACTTTCTCACACTTTTAAAATTTCACTTCAAGAATTTTACAGTGAAAAATGTAAAGTACAGCAGTGAGAGACAAGGAGAAAAGAGACTGAAAATCCAAAACCTGATATTGAGCACCATAATTTGGCAGTTCTGTTAAACTAGGGCTGTAGGAAGGTGAAAGGGTGCTGTCATAACTATAAAGGGAAGGGTAACCGCTCTCCTGGGTACAGTACTATAAAATCCCTCCTGGCCAGAGACTCCAAAATCCTTTTACCTGTAAAGGGTTAAGAAGCTCAGGTAACCTGGCTGACACCTGACCCAAAGGACCAATAAGGGGACAAGATACTTTCAAATCTTGTGGGGGAGGGAAGGCTTTTGTTTGTGCTCTTTGTTTGGGAAGTTGTTCGCTCTTGGGACTGAGAGGGACCACACATCAATCCAGGTTCTCCAAATCTTTCTGAACAAGTCTCTCATATTTCAAACTTGTAAGTAAACAGCCAGGCAAGGCGTGTTAGTTTTCCTTTGTTTTCTCAACTTGTAAATGTACCTTTTGCTAGAGTGTTTATCTCTGTTTGCTGTACTTTGAACCTAAGGCTAGAGGGGGGTCCTCTGAGCTCTTTAAGTTTGATTACCCTGTAAAGTTATTTTCCCATCCTGATTTTACAAAGAGGATTTTTACCTTTTTCTTTAATTAAAAGCCTTCTTTTTAAGAACCTGATTGATTTTTCCTTGTTTTTAGATCCAAGGGGGTTGGATCTTGATCCACCAGGAGTTGGTGGGAGAAAGGAGGGGGATGGTTAATTTCTCCTTGTTTTAAGATCCAAGGGGTTTGGATCTGTATTCACCAGGGAATTGGTGAAGGTCTCTCAAGGCTACCCAGGGAAGGGAATTAGCTTTGGGATGGTGGCAGCGGACCAGATCTAAGCTGGTAGTTAAGCTTAGAAGTTTTCATGCAGGCCCCAACATTTGTACCCTAAAGTTCAAAGTGGGGAAGCAGCCTTGACAGGTGCTGTGATGAACAGGGGGTTATTTTGGTGAGTAGACTACTCTACTTCATTCCCAGGACTACAGGATGGAAGATCACAATGGGTTTGCTGAATCAGGGTCTAAAACAAGTCCAAAACAAAGTGTGTTTTGTAATGCGGATTAAAAATAGATTTAATATAAGTAACTTAAAGGGGGCGGGAATAATACAATTCATAATTATTGTTTTTTCTGTTCAGTTTCAAGGTATATTTTATGGACATTAAATGGATGAGCAGAACCTCACCACCACAGTGACTGAATTTGTTCTCTTGGGCCTCACTCAGAATCATCAACTGAAATATTTTCTCTTCATGGCTGGGAAACTTCATCATCATGATGATCGATGACCACAGGCTCCACACCCCTATGTACTTCCTGCTGGCCAACTTGGCTTTCATGGATGTCAGTGGATCATCGGTCAATGCTCCCAACTTGTTGTCGGGTATCCTCTCCGAGCGTAAAACTGTCCCAAGCAATGCATCCTCCAGATATTCTTTTTCCATTTGATCGGGGGCGCA
The DNA here is from genome assembly GCF_013100865.1 of Trachemys scripta elegans. Classification (NCBI taxonomy): domain Eukaryota; kingdom Metazoa; phylum Chordata; order Testudines; family Emydidae; genus Trachemys; species Trachemys scripta. The sequence goes on from NC_048311.1 coordinate 35,434,524, forward strand.
ATAGTGTTTTTTCTTGTGGGAATGGCTATCAATCGGTATGTGGCCATCTATAAACCACTGAAATACCTGACTATTATGAACCAGGGAGTGTGTGTGGGGCTAGTGGCACTGGCATGGTTGGGTGGATTGGCTCACTCTGCTGTTCAACTTGGACTTCTCCTCCAGTTTCCGTTCTGTGGGCCAAACATCCTGGACAACTTCTACTGTGATGTCCCACAGGTCATCAAACTGGCCTGCACTGACACCCATGTAGTCAAACTGCAGATGGTCTTCAACGGTGGAGTGATCCTCATCATATTATTCATTTGTCTGATAATTTCCTACACCATCATTTTAGTCAAGATCAGGACACGTGTCACGGAAGGGAAACGCAAGACTCTGTCCACCTGTGGAACCCAAATTGCTGTCGTGTGTGTAATATTTATACCCAGCATCTTCATCTACACTTCTCCCTTCAAGAAGTTCACCCTGGAGAAGGTGGCCTCAGTATTTTTCACTGTAGTCACCCAAATGCTGAACCCGATGATCTACATGCTGAGAAACGCTGAGATGAAAAAGGCCATCAGGAGACTGATGAGCAGAATCCTGTTCTCATGGAGGAAACTGAAGACATCGTTTACCTTTGAATGAACATTTCTGTTAGAAACCAGACCTCAGCACATCAGATGGCAAATATATTCACCATGTGAAATGCGTATCCCATCCAAGAGATCACATACTGCACACACCTGAAAAACTGTGTTCAAGAATAAATTACAGATCAAGGGCCACAACCTCCATTGACATCTATGGGGCAATGTGTTAAAAAGCACCAATACCTCCACTGGAGCCAGCGAAGCCCACCTGCTGTAAATCAATATAGCTGCATTGGAGTCAATAGGCCAAATCCCCAGCAGATATAAAGCTGCATAAATCCATTGGAGCCAATGTGCCAGGTGCCTCAGCTTATGAAAAACAGTTCAACTCACCGAAATGTTTTCTAACAGCTGAGGATTGGAACTTCAGCTATTTTTTTATCTATGAATACTGAAAACAAAATCATACAGATCATAGTCTCCTCAGGAGAAGGAAACAACTTTTTCATATATGTTGAAAAAAGTATGTATTATAAATTTTTCTTAATTGGCATGAGGGTTTTATCATAGAACAGTCCAACAGATGAATATAGTATTCTAGTATCATACGGCTCAGTCTTTTTACTCATCCACATGTTCTTGTTAGTTGCATTTCTCATAAGATTAGTTAGCAATATGAGTTAATTAATTCAATCTTTATGTTTCTATTTCTATTTCTAACTTCACAAGTTACACTTAAATTCTTTTTGGTTGCATTTTCTCAGAAACCTGACATAAAAGTGAACTTTTAAACTGAGCTCCTCTACCCTTTTTATCATGAAAAACATATAAGGTATCTTTTTTATTGAAATTAGAATATAAAGTGAAAAATATTATCATTCATATTCCAGAACTTTGTGGAGATAAAAATAAAAAGTATAAAATAAAAATAGAATTAATTTAGTCTTTGGGCTTTCCTTTTCTTCCCCCTGTTCTCCTTCTCTCTTTCTTTTTTAGCTAGAAAAAGGGGGAAAGTAAAAAAAAGAGAAAAATGGTACAGAAGTAGTAAAAAACAACAACAAAAGGAAACAAATCTGAAAAAGAAAAATCTAATCATTGTAGTTCAAAATGTAATGAATATTTATTTGTCTTTTTAAAAAAACAGTTTATATTCAAAACCTTTGACATGAAAATGTTTTCAAAATTTTTCAATAGTTTTGTGAAATGTTTTGATTTTCCCAATCAGCTTTATGTTTATAACTTGTTAGGAGTTAAATTGCTGTTCCATAGTGAAAACTAATTAATCAAGAAAAGGCCTCTTCTTGCTCAAGAGATCAACAATCCATGTGTATCAGAGACTTTCAAAGGAACTTGCACTCCTAAAACCTTAAGTGCTTTTGAAAGTCCATATTTATCTCCTGTAGTGATGGAGACCATATAATAAGCACCAAAACAAAAAATAATAGATAGAGAGTCTGGTAAAAAAGCATAGCTGGTGTCAAGTCCACAAGGTCAACCAATTTAGATTCCCTTTGGAAACATGGTAGGCAACTCTAAAGTGAAGGAGTTTTTCTGGAATTGGCAAGCCCGCAGCCTTACAAATTAGAACTCTATTTTTCTCTATTCTATCTACTCCAAGTTGTACAGATGGATCTATTCTACTAGTAGAGTTGGGTCTATTCTACTGTATTCTGAACTAGTACAGGATGGTCTATTCTAATTTATTCCATTCTATTCTAAACCAATACAAGAGGGTCTATTCTATTCTGTTCAAAGCACAAATAAGGATCTCATCACAGCTGATACTGAACTACCCAGTGAAATTAGGAAATAGAATATTTTAGTTGAGATCTTTATACCACTGACATAGTCAATTACCATATTTCTGTTGAGTTAGAATGCTGAAATTTGAGGACATTAATTGGCTGCTGAGGCCAAAATGAGATCAAATTTGAATTTGACTTTTCAGTCAGAGGTCGTCAAAAGCTCATCAGTATTTTCATCTCCCCTGGTTCTCTCCACTACATCCAACTCACTTCCTGGACCTGGCATAACCCCAAGAAATCTTGACTACTCCTCTCCAGCTCTAACCCTATGGTCAGGTTTATCTCCCGGATCCAAGAAGAGAACCCAGGGTCAGGAATCAGGGCCTGCAGCAGATCGAGTCTCCAGGCAGCCTCATCAGTACAGCTGGCCTGCAGCAGGGTGCCTGATTAGCCACCCCACCTGATTGGCTGCAGAGGCCAGCAGGCTGGCTCCTAAGCCAGCAGCTAGAGCAACTCACTAGCCTTGCCATACTCATGCTCCTCACTGAGCCTGCTTATGTGTTAACGTGTTCTTGCTGCTCCTGCCTCACACCCAGAGTCCTACCCCGGCCTTGAACCCCTCGTTGTCTGCTCACTCCAGTTCCTGCCCTCTGCTTTGCCCCCTGGCTTTGGCGCCGAACTACTGATGCTCGCCCCGATCACTAGGTGTCTGGCCTGCTCAGACCACTATGCTAGAACACCCTTGTCCCGGTGGGCTGACACCAGGAGACTTGGGATTTCCTTTCTTTGGAGGCCAGACAAATACCCAAGTCATCCCGTTTCCCAGGTATCCTCCTCATGTTGACCCAATAAGTCTTGGAGCTCTGGGGAAATTCCAGAAGACTGAAAGAAAGCTAATGTGGTGCCAATTTTTATAAAGGGTAAATGGGATGATCTGGGAAATTATAGGCCTGTCAGCCTGCCATTGATCCTGGGCAAGATAATTGAGTGGCTGATACTGGACTCAATTCATAAAGAATTAAAGGAGGGTAATATAATTAATGCAAATCAACCTGGGTTTATGGAAAAGAAATCCCATCAAACTAACTTGATATCTTTTTCTAAAGTGATTACAAGTTTGGTTGATACAGGTAATAATATTGACCTAATATACTTAGTCTTCTCTAAGGCGTTTGACTTGGTACCTCACAACATTTTGATTAAAAAACAAGTACGATATAAAATTAGCATGGCACATGGTAAATGGATTAAAAACTGGCTAAGTGAAAGGCCTCAAAATGTAACTGTAAATGGGGAATTGTCATTGAGCAGGTGTGTTTCCATTGCAGTCCCACAGGGAACAATTCTGGGGTTGACACTATTTAATATTTTTATTAATGCCCTGAAAGGAAAGATAAAATCATCACTGATAAAATTTGCAGATGACCCAAAATTTTGGGGAGTGGTAAATAATGAAGGGGACAGGTCACTGATTCAGAGCAATCTGGATTGCTTGGTAAACTGGGCACAAGCAAATAATATGCATTTTAGCACAGGCAAAATGTAAATGTATATATCAAGGAATAAAGAATGTAGGCTGCACTTAAAGGATGAGGGAGTCTATCCTGGGAAGCAGGGACTCTGAAAAGGATTTGGGGGTCATGGTGGATAATGAGCAGAACATAAGAGACTAGTGTGACACTCTGGCCAAAATAGCTAATGCGATCCTGGGATGGATAAACAGGGGAACCCAAAGCACTTATGCAACCACTGCTGGAATAGAGAGTCCAGTTTTGGTGCCACAATTGAGGAAAGATGTTAAAAAATTTGGAGATGGTTCAGAGGAGAGCCACTAGCATGATTAAAGGATTTTAAAATGTACCTCATAGTGATAACCCAAAGAGCTCTGTCCATTCAGTTTAAGAAGGAGAAGGATAAGGGGTGACTTGATTTCAGACTACATAAGTATCTACACGGGGAACAAATATTTAATAATGGGCTCTTCAATGCAGCTGAAAAAGGTCTTATATGATTAAGTGTCTGAAAGTTGAAGCTAGACAAATTCAGACTGAAAATAAGGTGTAAAATTTTAACTGTGAGCGTTATTAATCCTTGGGATAATTTACGTGCTGTAAGAATTATTTTGGGGACGTTGTCTGGGCTGTGTTATACAGGAAGTCAGGCTAGATGATCACAATGGTATCCTCTGGCCTTGGAATCTAGGAGTCTCTGAACTCCAGTAAACTCTGTAAATTTCCAAAGACTATTGAGTTTGGTTGGCTAATGATAAACATGAAGCAAATGAAACACTGCATGAACTTATTAATGATTGCCCTTGTGACAGAATCCCCAAAGCTGTGAAGTAGCATCTTCTTGATCAGGCCCGGATGAAGCTCAGGGGGATTTCAGGGAGTGTTTGATGTTAGTGGCAGCCTTAGCGCATGGGTCAGATATGGTATAAGGGGAAGATTTCTCGGGCTGTCTCCTTTTAGGAATAAGATTCCCTTCCCCTACCTGTTCGGAGAGCAATGATCAGCCTTAAAATGTGACTTCCCCAGCCATCCTCAATCATTAAGAGGCAGCCGGATCTGATATCACCAACACAGCAGGTTGCATGAGGTAGTGACTGTTTTTGTACATAATCTGCAAAGTATTACTAGCCATAGGCTTTGTTACTGCTGTGGGGAAGAAGTCGGTGGGAGGCTTTTCAAAATAGGCTTGGGTTTTAGAGAAGTCTAAGTGAGTTAGGAGGAGATCAGCCCACTGAGCCTTTACTACCAAAGCTATCTGAGACCTTTGTAAGACTAGCTCTGTCTGACAAGGCTTCTCCTTAGGCAACGGTTCTATGCTGGTCTGATCTGAAAGCCATTATCTCTGGGGCTGGCTGGAGCTCGGAAGTTAAAACCTGAAAAAGCCAAGGGAAGTGCCCATATCTGCTTATGAAACCTAAATGAGATTCCCTGCACCTAACTCCCTTATTCTACTTTGACAATCCTAAACTGAGAAGCGATATGAGTTATGGAAGGTCCCAGAAGGTGTCCATGGTAGGGCAGAAATTGAACCCAACTCCCCAGAATCCACAGCCAGTGATTTGCCCATAAAGCCATTCTCCCCCTCTCTGCCCAGCACAGAGCACTGTCATTTAAGAATGAGATATTTAGGGCTGGTTGATATTTTTTGCCATAAAAAAAGAGGTTTCCTCAAAACCTAAATTTTGGGGAGGAAAATCAAGTTTCCCATTTTTTTATCAGAATATTGGAAATGGACATTTCATTTCTTTCTTTTTCATGTGCAAGAAAAGTGAGAGAAAGTGTTCCTCAGCCCACGCACACCCTTTTTTTCACACATTTTCCTCTCCTTTCAGCCTTTGGAGAAAGTGAGGTAAAGTAAAAAATAGAGGGAGATTGAAAGTTGCATGGCCTAGGAGAAAGAGCACCAAACTGGAACTCAGAAAAGCTGTTCTCATTCTGGCTCTGGAAGTTAAGTTTTCCCATCTGTAAAACTGAAATCAGGATAATGAACTCTGCTGTAAGGTGCTTTGAAATCTATGGATAAAATGTGCTATAAAGAGGTAAGTGCTATTAAAATTGAAAAGCATTAGTTTTATTTCCCCAAAAAGGAAACAGTCAAAATTTCGCATAGAATTTTATATTTGAAAATAATGTGTTTAAAATTGCTATGAAAAGTTGGATTTGAATTTCATTTTCTTTGCTTTAGAAATGTAACCATGACTTTTTAAAAACAAAACTAAAAATCAAACATTTGTCTGATGTTTTTTGTTTAATAAAATTAGTTTTTCAATCTGCTCTAGGGATTTTCAAAAATACTAATGTGAGTTGAGCGTCCATAATGCCATGGCAGCTTTGAATATTTCATTGTAGATGAATACCTGCAAATCTTTACGTGTTCACAGTTTTCCAATGGAGAGGTCTAAAGTTTAGCACTAGAATACATGTGTACCAAACTACGGTGATGTGATTTTTCAGAGATGTTGAGCAAAAGCTATTCCTGCTAAAGCCAATCAGACTTAATTCCTTCTCTTTATGTAGCCACTCTAAGGGGTCAAAGACCATTGTTTTGTTAAGGCGGGATAGAGGAATTCAGTACCTCTGATGGGGTAGAGAACCCCAAGCTATCTGTCTCTCTCTCTCTTTCACCTAAAAAGGCCAGCACCTTTGGGCCTCTGGGAGAGATCCTGACCACGGTAAGAGTCAGTCACCATCTTGCTGGAAGACAGTGGGTGAGAAAGGCCAACTCAAGCAAAGCTTTGAACCAAAACTTGCTGGATAAATCTTAAGACTTTTAGCTGCGTGTTTGCACTTTTATTTGCTAGTAACCATTTCTAACTTTGTCTCTTATACTTGAATTCACTAAAAATCCTGTCTTCTTTTTTTTATAAATTGGTTTCATTTTGTAATCTAAACCAATCCAATGCTGTATTTCAACTGAACTGTTTGGTAACTCCAATTAAACTAGCAAACTATTGAATATTGACTCTGTACAGAAGCAATGAAACTTTAATAGCTGAACTGTCGAGGAGAGGGCAGGACAGTGCAGAACACAGGTTTTTGGTAAAATTCAGGACTGGGAGAATGCTGGGGTTACCTGCAAATAGTAATCAAGGCTGGTGGAAGCCAGGGTGTGACTGGTATGTTGTTGATAGACACCCCTGATGAGAACCTCTGGTCTGTGAATACATCCACTTTGTGAATCTGCCTTCTTCCCAACCCTGAGCCTCTAGGCCACATGAGGAATCTGGGGCCCGTGTGAGTTGTGCACTATCAGGGCTTCAGGAAGATGAATGGAGACAGTTGTTAGCAGGGGGCATTTTGAGTGTGTAGGTTGCTCCTGTTCACTCCCAAAGACCCCAAATTGGATATGATCACTGGTGGAGCTCAGACGTTCTGCTGAAGCAGGGGTACTCACCATTGGGGCTGAGTACGCAGTCTGGAATTTGGTAAACAAAGAAAATTTCCAAGCAAGTGTATCAGTTAACATGGAGTTAATATTCTTTTAATAACAGTAATGTATTGGGATCACATCACATTTATTATCATCACTGTTCCTTCTTCAGGCATATTTTGAGGTTAATAAATGGAGAAGAAGAACTTCACCACCCCAGTGACAGAATTTGTCCTCATGGGCCTCACTCAGAGACCTGAGCTGCAGCCGTTCCTTTATGTGACTTTCTTAATAGTCTACATAAACACCTGGCTGGGAAACTTCATCATCATCACCACTGTGATCTCTGACTACCAGCTCCACACCTCCATGTATATCCTGCTGGCCAACTTGGCTTTCCTAGACATCAGCGAATCATCAGTCAGTACTCCAAAATTACTCTCAGATCTCCTCTCACAGCATAAAACCATCTCATTCAATGAGTGCATCCTTCAGATGTTTTTCTTCCACTTCTTTGCTGGCGCTATGGGGTTTTGCCTTGTGGGGATGGCGGTCGATCGGTACATGGCCATCTATAAACCACTGCAGTACTTGACTATCATGAACCAGGGTGTATGCATGAGGATAGTGGCATTGGCATGGCTGGTTGGATTGGCTCACTCTGCTCTTCAGACTGGACTGCTCCTCCAGTTACCGTTCTGTGGTCCAAACATCCTGGACAATTTCTACTGTGATGTCCCACAAGTCATCAAACTGGCCTGCACCGACACTCACTTGGCTGAAATGCAGATGAACTTCAACAGTGGGGTACTGATCATAATAATGTTCATCATTCTGCTTATTTCTTACACCGCCATCTTAATCAAGATCAGGACACATGTCACGGAAGGGAAACGCAAGGCTCTGTCCACCTGTGGAACCCAGATCACTGTGATGTGTTTGCAATTCATACCCAGCATCTTCATCTATGCCTGGCCCGTCAAGCAGTTCACCCTGCATAAGGTGGTCTCAGTCATTTACTCTGTAATCACCCCAATGCTGAACCCGATGGTCTACACCCTGAGAAATGCCGAGATGAAGAAGGCCATCAGGAGACTATTGAACAAAATGCTGTTCTCACGGAGGGAAAGACAGACATAGTTTATCTCTCAATGTCCATTTGTGTTAAAAACCTGATCTCACTCATATATCAGAGATCAGATATATGTGGCACGTGAAATGTGTGTGTGGTCAAATAAGATCAAATCCTGCCCACTCATGAGAATCTCAGTTCACAAATGCGTAATAGATGGAAAGCCAGAACCTCCATATAAGGAAGAAAAGCAGTCAGAGGAAATAAGACGTAGCTCCAGATCGGTAAATAGTCCAGATCCCCAGCTGGAGGAAATGGGGGCATCTCACTAAATGGTTTCCACCAGCTGGGGCTTTGACACTGAGAACTGCTGGTCAAAATTATTCTAAGAATGATTTCAACTAATGAGGAATCCATGAAAATAAATATCTTCTAAAAAAATCTGTTGAATAAATTTTGTATCATAACTAATGGACTGATTGCGATGAAGAAATTACTATCCGATGTTCCAATAATGAATAAGGTCATTTTTTTTACTTTATGGCTAATTCTGTTATCCCTTATATATATACGCAGCACTTATCTGCATTTATCATGTGAAGTCTCATCAAAATCTTTTAATAATCTTCACAACTTACTTTAAAAAATAATTGGTTTTAGTTCTCTACATGCTGTTTCTATTTCTATCCCTATCTTCACAGGTTAAACTGAAGTTTTCTTTGCTTCCTTTTTCTGCTAATCTTGATACAGAATGGGAGTAGAATGGGAAACATTTTTGATGGATTTTTTTATAATTATCCTTTTCATTCATAATATACACATTTTGATTTTTCCACATTTACTCCTTTTTGAAGAAAGAAAGAAAGAAAGAAAGAAAGAAAGAAAGAAGTTGAAATTTATGTAAAAAGGGAAAAAATGTTTGAAATTTTATTATAAGAGAAAAAACACAGTTCTTTACAAAAATTTCAAAATTAAAAAATATATTTTTGTGAATTTCCAAAAGATATTGTGATTCCTTGTTTTCTTTCTGAACAAGTTCTATGTCTTCAAAGTTTAAAAATGGGCAATTCTTCCTGAACAGATCTTCAGTAAATGTGTATAAGAATTGGATTTTCATATCCAAAAATGAATTAAAACTATTTGACCTCCTGTAAGACCTCCTGAACCAACACTGCACTGAGGCATCTGATGAAGTTTGTTCTAGCCCACAAAAGCTTATGCCCAAATAAATTTGTTAGTCTCTAACATGCCAAAAGGACTCCTAATTTGTTTTTACTGCACTGAGAGAACAGCTACATGCTGTTTCTGGCAGTAATACCTTTAAAAGCACTGGTATTCAGCTGAAGTGCCTGGAAGCATAGAGAGAAGGGGTCGGGGGTGCAGAGGGGTCACTGAGGGCAGGGTGGGAAGGGGACAGGGACTGTGCAGGGGTCACAGGTAATAAATCTGCGGACTCTGACCAGCAGTCCAGCTACTCTCCAGAGCAGCTTGCTGTGCACCAGGCCCTTTGCAGGCAACTGTTAAGGGCAAGGATTGAAGAGCCAGCTGTCATCCTTCCATGAGCTCTAGCACTCTGTTTGTCTTAGGGGGAGCTTCTGATTCATTTATCCTTAGTTATGTTAACTGAAGGGAGAATTCACAGCCGTCATTCTCAGCAAGCTCTATGATTCATCCACTAATTAGTACCTCTCCGTTTAATGGTACAAGGAAGTAAAAGGAAACTTCAGGAGGGCTATAACTCATGAATCCCAGGGTCCAATGACCCCAGATTTGGATAACGAACACTACCCTATGCCCCCATGAGGCACACCAAACTTCAAAGCAATCTGAGTGACTGTTCAGATTTTAAAGCACTTACAAGAGTTAAGCTTTAAAGCATATAAAATGGCTGGAATGGAAAACTTCTGGCCATTTCTCTGTATTGGTGCATGCGGACTGTCAAAAGTGTACCCTTCCTTAAATACAGAGAGAGTCCCCCAAAGACTGAGAGAATAAACTTGGCAGATTGAAACCATTTTGACCCATATCACATTAATGGTCTGAGCTCTAGCACCGTACAAAAAAACCACACCTGAAACTTTTTATCTCTGCAACTCTTAGCTCAAATAACTTTTGAAAAAAATGCTATTTTTTTCAGGGCTTTTATCTCCACAATTCCTAGCTCAAATGACCCTAAATTTGGGTCACTAACCCTACCTTGAACCCTGTTGAAGACCACCAAATTTCAAAGGAATCTGCCTAAGCATGTCTATATTACAGTGCTTAGAAAGGTTAACTTTTAAACAGTAACCACAATGCAACTTTAGTTATACTGGTGCAGCTGCGCTACTATAATATTAATCAGTTCATTTACGAGCTGGGTACACAACTCACAGACTTCTGTCTATTAACCATAATCTTGGAATATTAAAACAGGATGATGGTGTTAAACAATGAGAACTCAGATGGAGTAATAAACATCAAAGTAGGCATCACAGTACAGATATTCATCTAGTGTGTAAACTGGCTTAGCTCCATAGCACTATGCCAATTTACACCAGTAGGGATCTGGCCCTTCATATTTGTTCAACCTCTCTGACATACCTACAACCAGGGTGAATTAGAAAGAAAGAAAGAAAGAAAGAAAGAAAGAAAGAAAGAAAGAAAGAAAGAAAGAAAGAAAGAAGTTGGGCCATTCATCCCAATAAAAATTGAAGATCAGATAGAGAAAATCTTAACAACACTGAATTCCTCCAAAGTTCTATCCCTAGTGGGAATGAATCACTCTGCAACCATTAAAAGTTCCACTCTTGTAATTAATCCCATGGGACAAAGAGCTAAGAACACACAAATGGGTTCAGAATTTTTTTCTCATCTTTGGTTTAAGCTCACAGGCAAAGAATATAGATTTAAAACGGCGTAACAGGCCAGATGCCCAGCTGAAATAAAAGGGCCAGATCCCCAGTTGGTGAAAATAGCCCTAGGTACTATGAAGACAGTGGAACTGTATCAATATACACCAGCAGAGGACCTGGTCCTTAGTTTTTACTGTTTGCTTTCGGGTTCCACTTAATGACCTATTTCAACCAGCCAGGGCAGCCTGAGCTGTGGGTTCCTCTGGTGGCTGCATCCCTAGAAGGGTTAATGTGATGCGGGGGGAAATCCCTGCTCATCCAGAAGTGATTATGTGGAGTTAATGGAGGAACAGGCTTTTCCAGGACAGATGAGTTTCTGGCACCACTAGGCTCTTAGCTATTCCAGGTAACATGTTGGTACTATAAGTATATATTTTATTCTGCAAACCCCTTGGGACACCCTTTGTGCTTCAGCCCTGCCTTGTTTTTAACTAAGGGTCCTTCCAGGGATGCTGCCATTGTGTGAGATGTAGGGCAGGTGCTGTTCTCCCTCTGTGGGTTTAGGGTCAGCTAGTGCAGGTTGTCAGGGTGGTTTGCTCCAGAGGTGAGATCAGAGCTGGGCTCACAACCCTGGAGACTGGATTCAGCTATTTAGCCCCAGAACAGGGATATCCTGGGCTGTGACCGTATCTGAAGCCTGCACAAGGCAGGATCAGCTCTAGAGCTGAGAGGGGCTTTCAGTCTCATCCTGTTGACTCCTTCACCTCTCACCTAAGCCTGCCCAAGGAGGGGAGCAGGAAGTGCCCATCTGTGGAGTGGTTCCCTGTTTGCTGGGAACTGCCGAGACCCAGCAATTTCAGCAAAAGGGCATGGAAACGGCTGTGGGCTAATACAGCGATGGAGGCATGAGAGACAGACAGATAAATTGTAATCCTTCTGCCAGGCAGAGTTTGGGTTCAGTACACAAAGGTTCCATTTCAACAATACAATGCAAAACTGGCTCGAGCCTCCACCCAGTGATCTGGGAAAAATACACATACACCCCTGGGTGCCTCAAAGAGGCAATACTTTCCCTCTCACAAGCACAGAGTCTAGGTGCAGCAAAAAATCTTTAATAACAGGAGGTAAACAACTTAGCATTAAATTGGGAAAACACCACAACTAGGATTCATAAACACAAGGCATGAACCAGAAGACCCATCCCCAAGTAGGTTGGGCCATGTCCTTTCCCTTTGGGTTCTTGAGTCCAGAAATCTAAAAGTCACCCCACTCACAGTTGCTGTCCTTGGTCAGTGCAGCCCCAGAAATTCATCTGCAGAGTTTACCTCCCAGCCTGAGTGGAAGGGGGGGAGGTACAGAGGCACCTTACACCAGGGGTCTCAAACTCAATTTACCTTAGGGCCAGAGCCAGTTCTCAAATCCTCTCAGTGGGCCAATAATGTCACTGAAGATGGTGTTCACATCACCTCCCAGCCCGTTTCCCACCCTTTTCCCTCACTCCCTTGGCCTCATGCCGCCGCAGCTGACTCTGTCTGGTGACTACTGATGCTGCCTCCATGGCTGACTTGGCCCAGCAACTAATGATACTGCCTCTATGGCTGACTCTGCTCAGCAACTAGTGATGGTATCTCTGTCCCTCTCCCCCAGCCAATGGGAGCTGCGGGGAGGGGGGGGGCACTTGTAGCAGACAGCTGGTAGAGTGGCTGCATGGGTCTCTCCTCTGCAGCTCCGCTTGTAACAGCAAGGATAGGGAAACACTTGCAGGGAGCGGAGCTGCCCGAGGTCAATGACAGGTTGCCGAATGCAATCCCTGGAGGGTCCCAGGAGCAGCAAGATCAAGCAACATTTTGGGGAGGGCATGTGAATCTCTCCTGTGCACTCCCCTCCTGCCACCCCCTCCCCTCAGCTAGCAGCCATGAGGGCCAGATGAAAGAACTTTTTAAAAAGTTTCCATGGGCCGCAGTGGGAAGGTTCTCAGGCCGCAGATGTTCCGTGGCCCAGGAATTTGAGACCCCTGCCTTACACACTCCACTGCTCAGGCCCTCAACAGCCGATTGCCACGCCTCTCTGTGGGGTTCTGCCCTAGTCTTCACCCCCAGGTGCCCAGGTCTCTCCACTAGCCATTCTGCTAGCTGCACCTCTCTACCAGCCACCACGCCTCTCCATTAGCTATTCACCAATATGTCTTCAGGCCCCCACCCTTAAAACAGCTGTCAGTGATTTCAGCTGTTAGTAGGGGAGCCTCACTGCTGGGGCACATGGATAGTCTTCTTACACCAAAACCACTAGCCAAAAGTAGGTCTAATGCTGAGACCTAGGCATCAGTCACTTCAGTTCTGCAACATGTAACAAGACTCTTGGTTGAGTCTAAATTAACTCTGCTATTACACAGCAAAGTCAAATCAGTGTTTAGGACCCTCAGACAGGTCCCACACCACCAGATACAAATCCCTGTCTCCCCCATTTCACAAGTCCCTGGGCTTTGGAACCCATGTCCCTTATCTAGCAAATGCTACTCAGTTGAGGGTGAGTCCCTCAGTCATAAAATGCTATGTACAGTACAGTTCTACTGTCCTTGATGCACATAACCAGGATAACAACTCTTTATTACTCCTGCCCCAATAACAAAGAGACTGGGGATCCCACAGCAGCCAAAGTGGCCATTTGAGCAAGCAGTACCATCATGCTATGCAGGATGGGTGTACCCATGCAAACGAGATCAGCCCCTGAAGTCCTTTTCCACAGCTCACCACCAGATGTCAGGGGAGAGCTCATTCTGACTCTGCTTACAAAATAATGACAAAATAGTCAGAATCCTGCTTCAGAGGGAATGAACAGAACAGGGCAATTATCAAATGATCCATCCCCTGTTGTCCAATCCCAGCTTCTGGCAATCAGAGGTTTAGGAACATCCAAAGCATGGGGTTGGGTCACTGACCATCTTGGCTAATAGCCATTGATGGACCTATCCTCCATGAGCCTATCTAATTCTTTTTTTAACCTAGTTATACTTTTGGCCTTCACAAAATCCCCTGGCAATGAGTTCAACAAGTTGATGGTGCGTTGTGGGAAGAAGTAATTACTTTTGTTTGTTCTGAATCTGCTGCCTATTAATTTCATTGGATGACCCCTGGTCCTTCTGTTATGTGAAGGGGTAAATAACACTTCCTTATTCACTCTCTCCACAACATTCATTTATAGACATTTATCATATCCCACTTTAGTTGTCTCTTCTCTAAGCTGAACAATACCAGTCTTTTTATCTCTCCTCATATGGAAGCTGTTCCATACCCCTAATCATTTTTGTTGCTCTTCTCTGTACCTTTTCCAAATCTAATATATCTTTTTTTGAGATGGGGCAACCAGAACAGCATGCAGTTTTCAAGGTGTGCATGTACCATGGATTTATATAGTGGCATTATGATATTTTCTGTTTTATTATCTATCCCTTTCCTAATGGTTCCTAACATCCTGTTAGCTTTTTTCGCTGCTACTGCACATTCAACAGATGTTTTCAGAGAACTATCCACGATGACACCAAGCTCTCTTTCTTGAGTAATAATAGCTAATTTAGAACCCATTATTTTGTAGGTATAGTTGGGATTATGTTTTTCAATGTGCATTACTATGCATTTATCAATATTGAATTCCATCTGCCATTTTGTTGCCCATTCATCCAGTTTTGTGAGATCCCTTTTTGACTCTTCACTGTCAGCTTTGGACTTAAAAGGTCCTGAGTCATTTTGTATTGTCTGCAAATTTTGCCACCTCACTGTTGGTTCCAAGATCATTTGTGAATATGTTGAACAGCACAGGTCTCAGTACAGATCCTTGGGGAATGCAGCTATTTACATCTCTCCATTCTGAAAACTGACCATTTATTCCTACCTTGTGTTTCCTATCTTTTAACAAGATACTAATCCATGAGAGAACATTCCCTCTTATCCCATGACTGCTTACTTTGCTTAAGAGCTGTTGGTGTGGGACTTTGTCAAAAGCTTTCTGAAAGTCCAAATGCTCTATATCAACTGGATCACCCTTGTCCACATGCTTGTTGACTCTCTGGAAGAATTCTGATAGATTGGTGAGGCACGATTTCCTTTTACAAAAGCCATACTGACTCCTCCCCAACATATCTTGTTTATCTATGTGTGATAATTCTGTTCTTTAAAATAGCTTCAACCAATCTGCATGGTACTGAGGTTAGGCTCACCAGCCTGTAATTGTCAGGATTGCCTCTAGAGCCCTTTTTTAAAAATCAGCATTACATTAGCTACCCTGCAGTCATTTGTCCAGAGGCTGATTTAAGTGATGGGTCACATACCACAGTTAGTTGTTCTGCAATTTCATATTTGAGTTCCTTCAGAACTCTTGGGTGAATATCATTTGGTCCTGAAGACCTATTACTGTTTAATTTATCAATTTGTTTCAAAACCTCCCCTATTGACGCCTCAATCTGGGACTGTTCCTCAGATTTGTCACCTAAAAAAAGTCTCAGGTGCGGGAATCTCCCTCACATCCTCTGCAATGAAGACTGATGCAAAGAATTCATTTAGCTTCTCTGCAAAAGCCTTGCCTTCCCCGAGTGCTCCTGTAGCATCTTGACCATCCAGCGATACCACTAGTTGTTTGGCAAGCTTCCTGCTTCTGCAGTACTTAAGAAAAATTGCTCTTAGTTTTTGTGTGTTTTGTTAGTTGCTTTTCATATTCTTTTCTGGCCTGCCTAATTATACTTTTACACTTGTCTTGCCACAAATCAATGTGTAAACAGGGAGCTGGCCATTTATGTGGTGTTGGGGTGGAATCACTACAGACAAGCTGCCATGTAGGAGGCTGGGTGAATCAATGTTGTATTTCTCTGGAAAGTGGGAATCAATATTTTAGCGTTATCAATAGTATTAGCCATGTTAGTATTTAAATTTCATGCCCAAATTTAGAGCCTGTTGTTCGTCATAATTGGGTACCATATTGGCTAGAATTGTTGGATTTGGGTTGTACTTTGTTCCAGCCTTCATACTGAATCTTATCAAGCCACATCTTGGGTCAGATCCTCAGATGGTGTAAACTGACCCAGCTCCCTTAACTTTAAAGGAGATAATGAAATATTCACTAATGTGATAATGCATTTCATTAGTGCTCTGACTGACAGGGGTGAGGAGCACTGCCAAATCCTAGTCAGTGGAAGTGATGAGAGCTGTTCGCCCTTGATGTTCCCATCATGAGATATTATGGAGAGAGAATTAGGTCATTTTCTCTCTCAGTCTAATCTTGATCATTGCCTTTCTCCTTCCATCCACAGGCAGGACATAACTGTCTTGTTTTACAGATCTATATCTGTCAAGGGCTTACTACATAAAGTTTCCCTTTGCTAAACCTGTATTCCTTGCCTCCCTGCCACATTCTTCTTAAAGGGATTCAGCTAGAAGCCCAGAATGAGCACAGCCTAGGTGAAGCTCTGGCCGAGTTCTAAGGCAGCTGGACAGTGGCATCCCATGGACAAAGGAAGAGTGTCAGAAAGGGGGTCTGAGCTGGAGAGTGTTTCCTACAGCCCCAGAGCTAGAAACAAAGATGAGACTCTACCCAGAGGCAGTTATCTTGGAATACATGGCTCCAATTGATTGGGATCTCTTGCAAGAGACAGGTGACTGTACTGCTGGATAAAGGGCCAGGTTGTAACACCTTGCTTATCTGGCTTTTGTTTTATTTTATCAGTTTGTCAATTTGGCTTTAGTTCTTTTTTCTATCTTGGGGAGGGGAGGGAAATGTTTATTACATGGGGGGCATTGATATTCTGTCTTGTGTTTGGGCAGCCAACGTGCCATCACTTCGATGTTGTTTTCTGAGTGAGCTTAAGGTTTGTTTTCCACGATGATCAAGGGGTGGAAAGGAGTTGCTGTAGCTCTCTGGATGGCTGAATTCCTGTTGAAAGGATTATTTTGATGGTGCTGGGATTGTATTTTATTAGTAATGACATGTTAGGGGACCTCCAACCTTGGACAGGCATCTTCATCATTTTAAACCTAATACAGCCACACTCTTATGTATTCATTTAGATGGAATAAATGGGCTAAAGGTGTTAATGTAATCCAGTCACTGTCCAACATTAAACAGTGTTAAAGAAGGTCTGGAACTTGGTGTACAGAAACTTCAGCTTGCTTCACACCATGGCAAACACACCATTAAAAATCCACTATTAAGCCATGTCCTCAGCTGATGGAAAGCAATGTAGTTGAAGTCAATGGAGCTATGTTGATTTACAAGAACTAAGGAGACAGCTCATTGACTTCATCAGCTCCCATAAACTTCAGACCATACACCATAACCCGAACTCTACCTTCCCAACGTCCCTTTCTTCACACACCCTGTCACTGGGTGAGCTGGGCCTTTATGAGGGAATGGATCCAACCCATCGGTGCCTTATTAACAGTCTCTCAATGGGGACTGATCGAGAGCAGCTGGTCTTTCTAGAGAGCCCGAGAGGAACAGGAAATAGGAGAGGAAGCTGTGGCAGAGGCTGCAGAGCTCAGGAGGCACCTACAGGAGACAGACCTTTGACTGAGGGGAGAGCAGAAGCAGATCCTGGGAAGGGATGAAAAGCTGTTCCCAACTTGGAAACTTGAAGATAGACAGAGAGACCTCAGGGAGGAGGGGCTGGGTCCAGCTTGAGCCCAAGGCTGGAAGACTCTTTCGTGCTAACTTTGAATTTTATGTTAATAAGCCAAACCCTAAGAAGGGACACATGCGCCTTTGTGGAGTTATTGAGGAGCTCCAAGGAAGGAAATGGTGGCCAGGCACTGCAGAGTCATCCCATGTCATGAGGTGGCATTCCAGAGGTGGCCACACTATTTACACATCCCTTTACCAAACTACCCTTTCCTATCCTATCCACATAATTTGTGGATATTGATGTAGTAGAGTTTTGTGCAGGGAGGGGTTAGTTTGATCCATGGTGGAGACAGAAGACTGGCATTCCCAGAGGAGCAGAGTTAAGGTTGCTAGAGGAAATCTGCCTTTAGTTTTTCCCTTAACTTCTTTCAAGGACTGTTTGGGATTTTTCACATGAGAGATTTTTCCCTTGAAAAATGTGATTTCATCAAAATTTACGTTTCCTGCTGGACAGCTG
Source organism: Trachemys scripta elegans (assembly GCF_013100865.1). Classification (NCBI taxonomy): domain Eukaryota; kingdom Metazoa; phylum Chordata; order Testudines; family Emydidae; genus Trachemys; species Trachemys scripta. The sequence continues at coordinate 35,452,754 of NC_048311.1, forward strand.
GGAGCTTGGGAGCTGAGCAGCTGGGAAGCCAGACAGCATGGGCATCTGAGCATATGAGGAATTGGGCAGCAGTCAAGCTGAAGTCAACCAGGAGCCTGCCTGATTTCCAATAAAAGTTTCAATGGATTCAACGCATTCCAATGAAAAGTTCCTATTCTGTCAAAACAGCATGTTCCAGTGGAAAATTGTTCAATGGGATAATTTTTTACCAGCTCTAATCATTATATTTTAACATATTTATCCCACTGACAGGGGTAATGTGCAAGTTATTATCAAGGCCACTCAGAAGAAGAAACGGGACTCCGACTCAGAGATCGTCAACTTCTCTGCTCAGCCCATTATGTGAGTAAGACTTTGGGTACAACATTGCGTACCAAGCTATAGTGCCCAGTTCCTTACCAGCAAGGATCAATGGGAAATTTGGGTAAGCAAGGAAAGCAGGGTTAGGACTCCAGGACTTTACTGCTTGTAGTGATAAATTATTTATTGCTTCAGATTTACCAGAGCACTTATCCTCTATTAAGCCAACTGCTAACTGATTAGGATACATGGGGACTTTCCATGGAGCCATGGTATTCCACCTTTCAGTTTTATCAAAAAGAAGACTGAGAGGTGACTTGATTAAAGCGTATATGCTCCTTCATGGAGAGAAAGCACCTGGTACTAAAGGGCACTTTCAAATTAACAGGATAAGAACCAATGGCTGGAAGCTGAAGCCAGACAAATGCAAATTAGAAATAGGACACAAATGTTTAACAGTGAGGGTTTGAAGGGGTACAGTGACCCCGCACTGTCTGGAAAGAGGTTAATGAGGGCCTGGGTGCTCAGTCAGCCCTACCCCGTTACACCTATGAGAGGGGTCAAAGCCTGGAGGGAGCCATTGAAAAAGGGAAAGCCCAATTCAGTAGGGGCTCAGCAGGAGAAGGAGTGGACCTCTTGTGCTAGCACCTTGAAGGAAGGCCTGACTGGGGTGAGAGAAAACCTATAGATTGTGTGGAGGCAGGCTGGTCTGGAGCCAGGGGCTGTCTTGAGCCTGCTACGTGTCAGATCCTCTTTGGGGCAGATAGACCCAGTGTGGGACCTGTACATTGGCTTTGTTCACCATAATGAACCCTCTTTCCTTCTGGGAATCTGTGGAGGAGTGAGCCTAAGAAGAGGCTGTAAGAAAGGCTGAGGGATGGGCTTGTTGGTCTAGGGGTATGATTCTCACTTGGGGTGCAAGTGAGCCTGGGTTCAAATCCCAAATGAGCCTTCTTGAGGTTTTTCTGCAGAAAAGGACCTGGGGATTACAGTGGACGAGAAACTGGATATAAGTCAGCAGTGTGCACTTGTTGCCAGGAAGGCCAATGGCATATTGGGCTGTATCAGTAGAAGCATTGCCAGCAGATCAAGAGAAGTGATTATTCCCCTCTTTTCGGCACTGTTGAGGCCACACCTCAAGTATTGTGTCCAGTTTTGGTCCCCCACTACAGAAAGGATGTGGACAAATTGGAGACAGTCCAGCAGAGGGCAACAGAAATTATTAGGGGGCTGAGGCACATAATTTACGACGAGAGGCTGAGGGAACTGGGGTTATTTAGTCTGCAGAACAGAAGAGTGAGGGGGGACTTGATAGCAGCCTTCAACTACCTGATGGGGTGTTCCAAAGAGAATGGAGTTAGGCTGTTCTCAGTGTTGGCAGATGACAGAACAAGAAGCAATGGTCTCAAGTTGCAGTGGGGGTGGTCTAGATTGGATATTAGGAAACACTATTTCACTAGGAGGGTGGTGAAGCACTGGAATGGGTTACCTAGGGAAGTGGTGGAATATTCATTATTAGAGGTTTTTAAGGCTCGGCTTGACAAAGCTCTGACTGGGATGATTTAGTTTGTGTTGGTCCTGCTTTGAGCAGGGGGTTGGATTGGTGACCTCCTGAGGTCTCTTCCAACCCTATTCTTCTATGATTCTATGACAGGCTCAGTTAGAAAGTAGCCGAGGAGGAGGCAGTGGGTGTGAATAGACAGACCTGAACTGCTTACTACAGAGTAGATAGTAAGCCTGGGTTCCCCTACCAGCCCCTCGAGGACGGTGGCACGAAGACCCCAGACATGTGCTGGAAGGTCAATAAAGCCTCAAGTCAGGATGAAGATCTGGCATGAAGCCACTGGACTATTGAATAGCTAGACTGGGTTTACCTCAGATTGGGTGGGAATATATGCGACTTTGCTGGAGGGCTGAGTTATGAGAAGTAGACCACAACATGGCCAGAGTGACAGTCAGCATGGAGTGCCAAAGAAGAAGACGACCTTGCTATGCCATGCCCAGCCATGAGGAGGCACGCCAGCCAGGGAGACACACTTCTAGAGAAGTTGATTAACCATTGGAACAAGCTACCAAGAGAAGTGGTGAATTCTCCATCTCTTGATATCTTCAGATCAAGACCAGATGCTTTCCTGAAAGTTGCTTTAACCAAGCACAAGTTATTCGGCTAAATACTGGGGTAACTGAGTGAAATGTAATGTCCTGCTATGTACAGGAGCTCAGAGAAGATGATTCAATGTCCCTGCTGGCCTAAGATTAGTGAGTCTATGAACCCTCTTCTAAAGCAGTTGGTACTAGATAATTCAGAGACAGGAGAGTGGACAAGGTGGATGACTGGCCTCCTCTAGAATAACAATTCCTATGTTCCTGAGAACTGGTAAAGAGAAACACCTCCTTTGATGTTAGACATTTTCCTCTCTCCATAACTATTCCCTTGAAGCTAGAAGTTGTCCTATCTCCACAACTTTCTCACTGAGGTTAGGAGTTCATGTATTAAACTTGTTTGAAAGTTCTAAAAATAAAATGTTGCATTAACGCTGCCTTTGCGGCAGTTGTAAATTCCCATTAGCGTAAGTTTCCAGGGAGTTGTTTCACTCTCATATAATTAATCAGTAAAGGCATTAACTTTTGGGGATCAGATAAAAGCCATCTGTGCGAATCAGGAGACTAGAACAGGGGATCCTCTGTAGAACTCTTAGGTCTCTTTACTGAGGTCCGTGGTGATAGACTCTGGATCCTGGTCTCTGAAACGCTGCATAAGAGGTGACATCAGAGACTCCAGCTTTTACTATACCTGTTTTTGAGGAAGCACAACCTTTCTCATCAGATTCACAGAAGGTAAAGAATGATGTATATTGTCATGAATAATGTGTAACAGAGATACTGTGTTTCTGTGAGACCCTGAACAGACAGTTTTAGATGTATGTAGAACACCCTGGGTTTACTCAGAGTCAGCCCTAGCCAGAGTTAGATGGCAGGAATTTGTGAGCATTTATGAGAATTTGTGCCTCCCCAGTCATTCGCTGTATAAAAACCAACCTCCATGATCAATGCCGGTAAAAGTCCAGTGGCAGTGAGACCCCAGATGGAGGGAGAGAAGGTAGAAACTCAAAAAATAAACTTATTCTGACGGTAACATAGTTAATGCATCTGTTAATGCATAGTTAATGTAACACATATTCAGTAGGAAGAACAAACCTTAGAATAGGAAAGCTTAAATGAGGTATCTAGCTAGCTAACTGTCTGCCCATCTGTCGCTATCTATCCTTCCCTCCACAATCTAGCTTTATTTCTGCCTCTCTATCTGGCCGTGTGTCTCTGTCTCCCCTTCATCTATCTACCTATCTATCTAACTTCATTAATTTGCCATCCAGAGTGATTTTTAGTTACAGAAGATAAAAGCAACCCTAAAACACACGAGTTTACAGTTCAATATGACTGCAAAAAATGCAATGTCTAGCAGATATGAAGAAGAAATAGGCAAGTATTAAAATGAATATTGTAGTGTGTCTGATATTTGCATGGCTAGTATTTGTAATCCTGTTAAAACTCCCTGAACAAAGACATAGAATAACAAACAAACAACTAATATTGTACTGCTTAACTCAAAATTCGCATACAAATTCATCAGTAACTAAGGCATCAGGAAAAAATTCAGATACGTGTGTGACAAGGAGGTAGAAGAATAAATCATAGAACTGAAGGGCTGTAAAGGATCTTGAGAGGTCACCTAGTCCATCCTCCTGTGCTGAGCATCTAGGCCATCTCTGACAGGTGTTTGTCTAAGCGGCTTTTAAAAAAGTCCACTAATGGGGATTCCACAACCTGCCTTGTAACCTGTTCTGGGGCTTCCCTATCCTTAGAGTTAGAAAGTTTTTCTACTGTCTAAATTAAATCTCCCTTGCTGAAGATAAAGTTGATTCCTTCTTGTGCGACCCTCTGTGGACATAAAGAACAATTGATCACTGTCCTATTTATAAAAACCTTTTACATGTTTGAAGACTCATCACGTTCCCCTCAGTTTTCTCTTCTCTAGACTAAACATGCCCAATTCTTTCCACCTTTCTTCATAGGTCAGGTTTTCTAAACCTTTTATCATTTTGTTGCTCATTTCTAAATTCTCTCCAATTTGCCCACATATTTCTTATTGTGTGATGGCCAAAACTGAACATAGTCCTCCAGCTGAGACCTTCTCGGTGCTGAGTAGAGCAGAACAATTACCTCCTGTGTCTTACATACAACACAACAGATGTGTTTGGCTTTGCTTGTTAGTGTGTACAGAAAGCTGTGAGTGATCTCATAGCACCATGAAGACGTTAAGTAACTATGTTTCTCAGCAGATGGCAAGCCAGTTTATAAAGGGCATAAAATATTATTCTGATCTTTTACAGCTGGAGAAAGTGAGGCACGGAATGATATGATTTACTCAAGGTCATGCTGGGTCAGGATTGAAGCCTTGATCTCCTGACTCCCAGTCTTGCCCATTACACTGCACAATGCTAAAGTGAACAGTGTTACTGGGGATAACTGAGGTACTAACCCAGCAAAAGGGTTTGGGGTTAGAGCATGTACGGGGACATTGATGATATTTGCAGGGCTAAGGTTCAAGAGCAGAAATCCAAGACAACCTGTCTCTCCCTCTATAACCAGATTTAAACATCAACAAAAACAAAGTAACCCCTTCCCCCCAAAGGTATCTGTTTCATGTCATTTTTCACAAGCTATTATTACTACTTTTTAAATATTATTTTTCTTCCTAGAACCCATGGCAGACACAAAAGAGATAAATCAAACGTCCATCGCAGGATTTATCCTCCTGGGCTTTAGGAATCTCCATGAACTGGAAATTCTTCTCTTCCCGCTGTTTCTGGTGATCTACATTGTGACAGTGGCTGGGAACATCCTCATTGTTGCACTAGTTGTGGCTGATCAGCACCTTCACACCCCCATGTACTTCTTCCTGGGGAACTTGTCCTGCTTGGAGACCTGCTACACCTCCACCATCCTGCCCAGGATGCTTGCAAGTCTCCTGACTGGGAACAAATCCATTTCTGTTAGTGGCTGCCTCATACAATATGATATCTTTGGTTCTCTGTTAGCTACAGAAAGTTGTCTCTTATCAGTGATGTCTTACGATCGGTATTTAGCCATATGCAAACCACTGCACTATGCAGCCTGCATGAATAGTAGATTTTCCTTCCAGCTAGCAGCTGGGTCTTGGCTAAGTGGGTCTGCAGTCAGCACGATCACAGCATGTTGGCTATCACAATTGATTTTCTGTGGCCCCAATGAAATTGACCATTTCCTTTGTGAGTACACCACCTTGATAAAACTGTCCTGCAGTGACACCAGCTTGATGGTTCTTGTGATTTTCCCTCTCTCCTTCATATTCATTCTTCCCCCATTTCTATTAACCCTGACATCTTACATTTATATCATCAGCACTGTCCTGAGAATCTCTTCCAGCACTGGGAGGCAAAAGGCTTTTTCCACCTGCTCCTCTCACCTCATCGTGGTGACAATATTCTATGGGACCCTATTCGTTGTCTACTTGCTCCCAGACGCTGCTGCACTGCGAGCCCTGAACAAAGTGTCCTTCGTCTTCTACACCATCCTGACTCCAATGGTCAATCCCTTCATCTACAGTCTGAGAAACAAGGAGGTCAAGGAGGCCCTGAGAAAAGCTCTAAGTAAGACTATGACTTTTATAACCAATCACAAACTTTTTTCTCAACATTTATTGTAATAAAATGTATATAATGGGAGCTCATCATGTGGTGTAATGTAGCAAACCACAGCGCACATGAGAGCCCTGAATTATTTGAGCTGTTCTATTACCTACAATGAGACCCCTGGTGTGCAGAAGGGCCAGTTTATAAGTAGTGATTGCAGGGCCAGTCTGATGGACCCTGGATCTGCCTGGGGTAATGTGAGCTGAAAGAGCTGCACTGCGAGATGAGCAGAGCATGTCCAGCCCACCCTGAACTGAATTCCACTGATGTCAGTGGGGACTTAAGGGGTTTATTCATGATGAAGTTCCCTACAGTGCAGAGGGTCTACGCGAGGTATACGTTGTTTGCAGTCAAGTATCAGGGGGTAGCCGTGTTAGTCTGTATCTACAAAAACAACAAGGAGTCTGGTGGCACCTTAAAGACTAACAAATCTGTTAGTCTTTAAGGTGCCACCAGACTCCTTGTTGTTTGCAGTGTTGTTATAGCCGTGTTTTTCCCCAGGATATTAAAGAGACAAGGTGGGTGAGGTAATATCTTTTATTGGTCCAGCTTCTGCTGGTGAAAGAGACAAGCTTTTGAGTTTACACAAAGGTCTTCTTCAGATCAGGGACAGGTACTCGGCATGTCACAGCTACATACAAATTTTGAAAAGATAAGGCATTAACACATGTTGCAAGAGACTATTTAAGGTGAAGTGGGCAGTTAACTCCTCTCCAGTCATAGGACAAAGAGGGTTAGTGAGTTACAGATTGCTGGAATGAGCCATAAATCCAGTGTCTTTATTAAGGCCATGATTTTTGCTGTGTAGCAGATTTATGAATTTAAGTATCATTAAACAATTACAATCCATACTCACTGGGGACCACATTCTGAATGACATCTTTCTGAACCCCTTCCTTTGGCCTTCAAACACACCCCTGCAACCTCTCCAACCTCATTATCAGAAAAACACTCCCCACAGACCAGGAGCTGCCAAGTCAAAGAGGCACCAGTCCCTGCCATAACAACAGTTGCAAAATCTGCCGACATATCTCCAGTGCACGATGGTAAACACCCCCCACAATACACATTTCCAGATCCATGGGCCCTACACATGCCTATCACAACATGTGGTGTATCTCAGCCGGTAGGCTTTCTCAGAGCAAGCCCTACCAAATGGCGGGAAGAGGGGACGGCCTCTCTTATAAACTTTAGCCCACTGCTTAGGGCAGTCACCAAGAATATTGGAGACCCCCAGTTCAATTTCCCTCTCTGCCTCGGAGGAAGAAGGGATTTGAACATTGGTTTTCTACATTTTAGATACATGCTCTAACCCCTGGGCAAATGGTAGGCTTGAAGGATTAGAGTTTTATCTGTAAATGACCCGTACACATCAATTTTACCGCGCACACACAACGTATTGAAAAAAATATTTCCATTGCTAAGAATAGAAATTTACAGAGTAAGTTTCTTACAGGCAAAGTAAGAAAAATGCTGCTTGAGAATTTATTAAAGTTTAATTTAAGCATATTTGTTTTATATGTTTTGACACGTGATGTTGTCAGCGTGTGTTGTAACGGTTGTAAAGCTTTAACTTTTAAAAATCAACATCTCCTGGCATTAAATAATTATTGCCTGACCAACTCTGTTGTGTGACTCACCCTCACAATTTCCCACACCTGTGATAGTTTAAATCAATAAAAATCAGAAAAAGATCCTTAAAACTCATAATTTTGCACAACTGTGAAAATGAAAATTGATAAAAATTGAAAAAAATGCTTAAAAGTACACACTGATATTATACATTGAAATTATAAAAAAATAATAATTGAATTCTGCCAAGCCTAACTAAAAGATATGCTAATATGGTGCTCTTCCAGTCTCTCCTGTTGAAGCTGTTCACTGTGTATAAACAATTAAATATGCACTGGGCCCATAGTGAGCAAAAGTGATTTTCTATCCCAGTGGTCAGGTCAGTCATTTGAGAGATGGAAGATCCCTGTTCAAATTTCTTCTCCTGATCAACCAGAGGAGGGAATTGACCTGGGGTCTCCCACAGCCCAGGTGGGTGCCCTCACCACTGGGCTAAATTTTATAAGGGAAGATGCTGCTGTTGCTTCCTTTTCATCCCATGTCTGTTCAGGAGTGCCAGAAGCTCCCTAGAAGTGTGGGGAGGCTACCAGTGCCCGAACCATGGCCCTGCCCCTTCTGCCAAGGCCCCACACTGCACCTGCTCTTCCCCCCCCAGGCCACGCCCTCATCCCGCTTCTTCTCTGAGGCCCCAACCCCACACCACCCCTTCCCTGAGTCCCCGCTCTCATGCCACTTCTTCCCATGAAGGCCCCGCACCTTGCTAGCTCGTATCCACCCCCCTCCTCCTGTCGCTTGCCCTTAAGGCCAGTAAAAAGTGATGGGGCCATGGCCCTCTGACTCCCCCATTCCAGTACCCCTGTGTCCCTCTGGCCATTTTGTGTAGAGTTATGTGTGTTCAGAGCCTGCCTACTGGATGAGGTTTCGCAGGTGAGATATGCTGGGCGACACCCATCTTTACAAGTTTGTGGATCACGCTGGGGCTTCCAGAGATGCATGCCCAGAGGCACATGCCCAGAGGCACAAAGTAAGACACTTTGGGAATGTTTACAGTGCAAATTTAGGTGCCTAGGGCCAGATTTTTAAAGGTATTTTTAAAGGTCGGGATTTCAATGGGTGTTAGGTGCTTAGATGCTTTTGAAAATCTCACTAAGCAACTAAATACCTTCAAGAATCTGGCCAGAAGTAAGTTTAGGTGCCTACAGAGTTAAGTGGCAGCAAAGTGAGTGTTTGTGGATTGCAGTGGTGCCTAAAACTGCCTAAATCTAGTCTTCAGATGCCTAAGTCCCTTTGTGGAGCTGAGCCTGGGTAACCAGAGGTCACTGGAGTCTTCTTCATTCATTGAAGCAGGAAGCCACTCACATACTATGAATTTTAGCTCATTTTCACCTGCTCTGCTGCTACCAGACCTATTTATTGAGACCTTTACAGAATGGCTCTGAGATATTTGTGTGTTACTCCAGTTAAACATTGATTGAAACTCCTGAAATCAAAGCTATTGTGTTGACATAAAGCAGGGTGTTGAATCACGGATAGTATGTTGAAAGTTCAGCAAGAATATCAAATTGTTAATCTTCACATAGATAGTTAGCTATCATTCCCCCCATTTTGTAATCAGGAAGATCAAACAGAAATTTATTCTTATTTATCATTTTTAGAACACCACAAATGGTTGCATGGGGATTTAACGTACAAATAAAGAAAAATGTATGTTGCCCCAAAATCATGTTGTGCTAACTACTCTGATTTTGTGTGATAAATTATTATTATTGTTGTCATTACTGTTGCTTCTTTTTATTTTCAATTCATATAATAACATTTTATTTTGTTTTTATCACCATGGTAGCTTAAAAACATAACAATACATAAAATTACCAGCCAACCATATAGATAGATAGACCCCAGTCTCAATGTCACCCACTGAATGGAACGCATCTCCCAGTGTCCATTGGGCACCCAGCAACCTTGGTATCCTGGGAAACTCCCAGCCCAGGACCCTCCCCCGGCAGGATATTTTCCAAATGGCAAAATTTGGAAAACAGTAAGAAAGTGGGGGGAGGCTACTTTCTGATCTTCCTCTAACTTTTGCCATTTGGAAAATAATAATAAAGTGCTGAAAATATTACTGTCAGAGATAAAGCAATAATTTCACTTTTAAAGAAAATGCTTTCAACACTTAACAATATTCAGTGTTTGGTGGAAATAGTTTGGAAACAGTAAGCAAGTATGAAAAAAAAACAATACTTTCCTATAATACTTTCTTATATTTTCAAAATTTCTTTTAGGAAAATTGGAATTTCCAGACAGGAATCTTTCTAATGGGCATTTTTCTCATAAAATATTTCACAGGAAAAATGCTGATTTTCCCACCAGCTCTACTCAACATCAAGAGTTTTCACATTACCACCAGAAAGAACAGGGAATCTCTCTCCATTCACAGAACAGGTCAAGTGTTCACTTCAGCAATGCTCCACCCACTACTGATCCGCATCTTGTCAGTTAAACATGACCCATGTGCAGTGATAATCAAAGAGTTGTTTGTAAGCCACGTGTTCTACACCGAGCTCTCAGTGATAGGTTCAGAATGCATCATTTGGGGTGAAATATTACCCTCCCCAGAGTGCCAGCATTAGGCCTACACAACACTTCAGCCATATTTTGAGGACTTAAGTGGGAGTCAAGGGGTGCACAGGTGTTGTATTGATCTTCTGAACAGCAGTGAGTTTCACCCTTTATGAATTTGGCCTGGTCCAAAGCTCACTGACTTCAATGGGAGTCTCTCCATTGACTTCATTGGACTTTGGTTCTTTCCCTAATAGGATTGATAGATTCAGGAGTTGGCCAAAGGATCCGTGAGAAAAATTCTTTTTTGTAGTGTACCTAGAATGGAGAAATTGGAGAACAACCAGCCAACTGGCCTACTTTATATGGACCAATTCTAGGAAGGAGAGGGAAGTATGAATGTCCATTGCCTTGCAACTTGTGCAATCATTCACGCCTCTGAATGAGAATATAAACGCTCAGAACCTATTTCTCCTCTGACTTAGGCCTCTGATGGCAGTGCAGTCGCTTCTGATTTACACTGGTGTCAATCAGAGAAGAATCAGGCGCTATCATTCTGCTCTGGTAGCATTTTACATCAGCTCTGTAATTGCTTTGTACAAGTGTAATTGACTAGAGAAGATACAAGGCCATGGAGATTCATGGCATCATACTCCATGGTTTCTTTCAAACCTTGGCCAAACAGGGCAGGGATGAATGAAAATTCAGAGGAATTTTCCTCACACCTGTAACACCTGTAACATGAAGGAATGACTGAACCACCAGCTTACCTTGTCACAGTCAACCAAACATTCATAATTAAATTAATAGCATTTGGTCAACATTAACCTTAATGGTGAAATGAACCTAGATGTGATTCTGTCCATATCCCCTTCCCAGATCCATGCAAGCCTTTCCCAATAAATACAGGTATCTAGAAGACAATCATATACACATGTGGTCTCCAATACAGTGATTTTACATAGAGAACATTAACATTATTTTCCAAAATTAGATATTTCAGCAACATTCTTCATTGCAATTTTGAGTTGAAATGAAAACAATGAAAGCCTATTTATATTAAATGCAGATGATTTTTGTGATTTTTTTCCCAGTGTTTCAATCAGCTACAGAGATGATCATTAGTTCTGAAACTTTGATGACTTTTTTTGGCCAACATTTCTAATTCCAAGGCACACAAAAATTTGACCGAACAGTAACATTTTATGTGTTTCTTTGTGCAGTTTTTGGACACTAGTTCAACCATAGCATTGAATGCCATTGACTTCAAAGGAGCTACTCCAGATCTGCACGTTGTGTAACTGATATCAGAAAAAAGACACGTATCCAAATTACTTTCTATGAGAAAATATTTTTCTCTTCATCATGTCCCCTCAGAGCCTCTTTCACCTCCTTGTTCCTCAGGCTGTAGATAAAGGGGTTCAAGGTGGGGGTGACAGTTGTGTATATCAGAGATAGCACTTTGTTGCTGTCTGGTAAGTTAATGGAGTTGGGTCTTAAATAGATCAGACTGCTGCACCCATAATACAATGTCACCACAATGAGGTCTGAGGAGCAGGTGGAGAAGGCTTTGTGTCTGCCTTCAGCCGATGCCATCTTTAAGACGATGGAGATAATAAAGATATAGGACAAAAGGATGAGAGTAAATGGAGTGAAGAAGACCAGTATAGCAGCTGAGAGGTGTCAATGCAAGAAAGCTTCATCAATGGAGGAATGTCACAGAAGAAATAGTTAATCTTATTGGATACACAAAATGGCAAGGTGAAAACCCAGACTGTCTGTATGAGGGACACCACATTACCACTGAACCATGAGAGAACTGCCAATGAAAGGCAGACCATCCTGTTCATGATGAGCCTGTGGGTTGAATACGGCCACATGGCGGTGTCATAAATATAAAGAAAGGGTAGCATAAAATCGCTCGTTGGAAGATACTGAATCGCTTTACCTGTAAGGGGTTAAGTAGCTCAAATCACCTGCTGGCGCCTGACCAGAAGGACCAATGAGAAAAGAAGATACTTTCAAATCTGGGGGGAGGGGGAGGACTGTTTGTGGCTCTCTTTGTTTTATTCCCTCTCCGGACAGAGGGAGACACCAAGCAGGTACAACATCTCCTGAAAAAATACCTGGAATAATCCATCTAAAATTACATAAATTGTAAGTAAGGCAAGGAATTGCATTAGGTTATCTTTTGTTTTGGCTTGTGAATTTTCCTATGCTACGGAGGTAGTTTTTTTCTTGTTTTTGTAACTGTGAAGCTGAGCCCAGTGGGGAATCCTTTGTGTTTTTAATCTTTTTATTACCCTGTAAATTTACCTTCCATCCTGATTTTGCAGGTGTGATTCTTTTACTTATTTCTTTATAAATAAAGTTCTTCTTTTAAGAACCTGATTGATTTTCAGTGTCCTAAATACAAAGGGTCTGCTCTGTGCTCACATTGCTAAGCAACTGGTTGGTATATTATTCTCAAGCCTCCTCAGGAAAGGGGAGTGAATGGCCTTGGGGGGATATTTTGGGGGGATAGGGATTCCAAGTGACCCTTCCCTGGATTTTTGTATATATCACTTGGTGGTGGCAGCAATACCGTCCAAGGACAAGGAAAGGAATTTGTGCCTTGGGGAAGTTTTAACCTAAGCTAGTAAAATATTAGCTTAGGGGGTCTTTCATGCAGGTCCCCACATCTCTACCCCAGAGTTCAGATTGGAGGGGAGGAACCCTGACAAGCGGTCATATTCCATGGCGGCCAGAAGGAAGCACTTAGAGGCCTGGGTTCCCTGACCAGGCTCCCGAGGATGGTTCCACGAAGACCCCCAGAGATGAACTGGAAAGCCAATAAAACCTCAAGTCAGGATGAAGACCTGGTGTGAAACCACTGGACTACTGAGGAGCTAGAGTGACTTCAGCTGACTTGGATGGAGGGCTGAGTTACGAAAAGTAGACCACAGCATAACCAGAGTGACAGTCAGCATGGAGTGCCAAAGAAGAAGACGACCTTGTTATGCCATGCCCAGCCATGAGGAGGCATGCCAGCCAGGGAGACACACTTCTAGAGAAGTTGATTAACCATTGGAACAAGCTATCAAGGGAAGTGGTGAATTCTCCATCTCTTGGTATCTCCAGATCAAGACCAGATGCTTTTCTGAAAGTTGCTTTAACCAAGCATAAGTTATTGGGCTAAATACTGGGGTAACTGAGTGAAATGTAATGTCCTGCTATGTACAGGAGCTCAGAGAAGATAATTCAATGTCCCTGCTGGCCTAAGATCAGTGAATCTATCAACCCTCTGCTAAAGCAGTTGGTACTAGATAATTCAGAGACAGGAGAGTGGACAAGGTGGATGACTGGCCTCCTCTAGAATGGCAATTCCTATGTTCCTGAGAACTGGTAAAGAGAAACACCTCCTTTGATGTTAGACATTTTCCTACCTCCATAACTATTCCTTTGAAGCTAGAAGTTGTCCTACCTCCAAAACTTTCTCACTGAGGTTAGGAGTTCACGTATTAAACTTGTTTGAAAGTTCTAAAAATAAAATGTAGCATTAACGCTGCCTTTGCGGCAGTTGTAAATTCCCATTAGCGTAAATTTCCAGGGAGTCGTTTCACTCTCATATAATGAATCAGAGAAGGCATTCACTTTTTGGGATCAGATATAAGCCAGTTTTGCCAAGCAGGAGAATAGAACAGGCAATCCTCTGTACAACTCTTAGGTCTCTTTACTGAGGTCCATGAAAAAATGGTGATCGACTCTGGATCCTGGATCCTCATCTCAGAAAGGCTGTATGAAGAGGTGACATCAGAGACTCCAGCTTTTATTATATCTGTTTTTGGGGAAGCACAACCTTTCTCATCAGATTCACAGAAGGTAAAGAATGATGTATATTGTCATGAATAATGTGTAACAGAGATCCTGTGTTTCTGTGAGACACACCCTGAACAGACAGTTTAGATGTATATAGAACACCCTGGGTTTACTCAAAGTCAGCCCTAGCCAGAGCTAGATGGCAGGAAATTGTGAGGATTTATGAGAATTTGTGCCTCCCCAGTCATTCACTGCATAAAAGCAAACCTCCATGATCAATTCTGGTTAAAGCCCTTCGGCAGTGAGACCCCAGATGGAGGGAGAGAAGGTAGAAACTCAAAAAATAAACTTATTCTGAGGGTAACATAGTTAATGCATGTAGACAAAAACAAATGTAACAAATTCAGTAGGAGGAACAATCCTTAGAATAGGAAATCTTAAATGAGGTATCTAGCTAGCTAACTGTCTGTCTGCCCATCTGTCGCTATCTATCCTTCCCTCCACTATCTAGCTTTATTTCTGCCTGTCTATCTGGCAGTGTGTCTCTCCGTCCCCTTCATCTATCTATCTATCTATCTATCTAACTTCATTTACTTGCTATCAGAGTGATTTCTAAGTTACAAAAGATAAAAGCAACCCTAAAACACACAAGTTTACAGTTCAATATTACTGCAAAAAATGCAATGTCTAGAAGATATGAAGAAGAAATAGGCAAGTATTAAAATGAATATTGTAGTGTGTCTGATATTTGCCTGGCTAGTATTTGTAATCCTGTTAAAACTCCCTGAACAAAGACATAGAATAACAAACAAACAACTAATATTGTACTACTTAACTCAAAATTCGCATATAAATTCATCAGTAACTAAGGCATCAGGAAAAAATTCAGATATGCTTGTGACAAGGATGTAGAATAATAAATCATAGAACTGAAGGGCTGGAAAGTATCTTGAGAGGTCACCTAGTTCATCCCCCTGTGCTGACCATCTAGGCCATCTTTGACAGGTGTTTGTCAAAGGTGCTTTTAAAAAATCAAATAATGGGGATTCCACAACCTGCCTTGTAACCTGTTCTGGGGCTTCCCTATTCTTAGAGTTAGAAAGTTTATCTACTGTCTAAACTAAATCTCCCTTGCTGAAGATAAAGCTGATTCCTTCTTGTGCGACCATCAGTGGACATAAAGAACAATTGATCATTGTACTCTTTATAACAACCTTTTACATGTTTGAAGACTCATCAGGTTCCCCCCCGTTTTCTCTTCTCTAGACTAAACATGCCCAATTCTTTCCACCTTTCCTCATAGAGGGGAGGGATAGCTCAGTGGTTTGAGCCCTGGCCTGCTAAACCTAGGGTTGTGAGTTCAATCCTAGAGGGGGCCACTTTGGGATCTGGGGCAAAATCAGTACTTGGTCCTATTAGTGAAGGTAGGGGGTTGGACTTGATGACCTTTCAAGGTCCCTTCCAGTTCTAGGAGATAGGATATCTCCTTTAATTAATATTTAATGGTACATTGAGTTTTTTAAACCTTTTATCATTTTGTTGCTCACTTCTAGATTCTCCCCAATTTGTCCATGTATTTCTTACTGTGTGATGGCCAAAACTGAACATAGTCCTCCAGCTGAGACCTTCTCGGTGCTGAGTAGAGCAGAACAATTACCTCCTGTGTCTTACATACAACACAACAGATGTGTTTGGCTTTGCTTGTTAGTGTGTACAGAAAGCTGTGAGAGGTCTCATCGCACCATGTTCAGTAACTATGTTTCTCAGCAGATGGCGAGTCAGTTAATAAAGGGCATAAAATATTATTCTGATCTTTTACAGCTGGAGAAAGTGAGGCACGGAATGATATGATTTACTCAAGGTCATGCTGGGTCAGGATTGAAGCCTTGATCTCCTGACTCCCAGTCTTGCCCATTACACTGCACAATGCTAAAGTGAACAGTGTTACTGGGGATAACTGAGGTACCAACCCAGCAAACAGGTTTGGGGTTAGAGCATGTACAGAGACATTGATGATATTTGCAGGGCAAAGGTTCAAGAGCAGAAATCCAAGACAACCTGTCCCTCCCTCTATAACCAGATTTAAACAACAATTAAAACAAAGTAACCCCCTCCCCCCAAAGGTATCTGTTTCATGTCATTTTTCACAAGCTATTATTACTACTTTTTAAATATTATTTTTCTTCCTAGAACCCATGGCAGACACAAAAGAGATAAATCAAACATCCATCACAGGATTTATCCTCCTGGGCTTTAGGAATCTCCATGAACTGGAAATTCTTCTCTTCCCGCTGTTTCTAGTGATCTACATTGTGACAGTGGCTGGGAACATCCTCATTGTTGCACTCGTTGTGGCTGATCAGCACCTTCACACCCCCATGTACTTCTTCCTGGGGAACTTGTCCTGCTTGGAGACCTGCTACACCTCCACCATCCTGCCCAGGATGCTTGCAAGTCTCCTGACTGGGAACAAATCCATTTCTGTTAGTGGCTGCCTCATACAATTTGATATCTTTGGTTCTCTGTTAGCTACAGAAAGTTGTCTCTTATCAGTGATGTCTTACGATCGGTATTTAGCCATATGCAAACCACTGCAATATGCAGTCCGCATGAATAGTAGATTTTCCTTCCAGCTAGCAGCTGGGTCTTGGCTAAGTGGGTCTGTAGTCAGCACCATTACAGCATGTTGGCTATCACAATTGATTTTCTGTGGCCCCAATGAAATTGACCATTTCCTTTGTGATTACACCACATTGATAAAACTGTCCTGCAGTGACACCAGCTTGATGGTTCTTGTGATTTTCCCTCTCTCCTTCATATTCATTCTTCCCCCATTTCTATTAACCCTGACATCTTACATTTATATCATCAGCACTGTCCTGAGAATCTCTTCCAGCACTGGGAGGCAAAAGGCTTTTTCCACTTGCTCTTCTCACCTCATCGTGGTGACAATATTCTATGGGACCCTATTCATTGTCTACTTGCTCCCAGACACTGCTGCACTGCGAGACCTGAACAAAGTGTCCTCTGTCTTCTACACCATGCTGACTCCCATGGTCAATCCCCTCATCTACAGCCTGAGAAACAAGGAGGTCAAGGAGGCCCTGAGAAAAGCTTTAAGTAAGACTGTGACTTTTATAACCAATCAAAAACTATTTTCTCGACATTTATTGTGAAATTGCAATAAAATATATATAATGGGAGCTCATCAAGCAGTGTAATGTAGCAAACCACTGTGCATGTGGGAGCCCTGAATTATTCTAGCTGTTCTATTACCTACAGTGAGACCCCTGGTGTGCGGAAGGGCCAGTTTATAAGTAATGACTGCAGGGCCAGGTATTCGCTAACACATATGGCACATTCTGGATGGACCCTGGATCTGCCTGGGGTAATGTGAGCTAAAAGAGTTGGACTGTGAGATGGGCAGAGCATGTCCAGCCCACCCTGAACTGAACTCCACCAATGTCAGTGGGGAATTAAGGGATTTTTGCGGATACAGACTAACACGGCTGCTACTCTGAAACCTGTCATCATTCATGATGAAGTTCCCTACAGTGCAGAGGGTCTACATGAGGTATACAATGTTTGCACTATTGTTGTAGCCATGTTTTCCCCCAGGATATTAAAGAGACAAGGTGGGTGAGGTAATATTTTTTATTTGTCCAGCTTCTGCTGGTGAAAGAGACAAGCTTCTGAGTTTACACAGAGCTCTTCTTCAGATCAGGGACAGGTACTCGGCATGTCACAGCTACATACAAATGTGGAACAGATAAGGCATTAACACATGTTGCAAGAGGATATTCAAGGTGAAGTGGGCAGTTAACACCTCTCCAGTCACAGGACAAAGAGGGTTAGTGAGTTACAGATTGCTGGAATGAGCCATAAATCCAGTGTCTTTATTAAGGCCATGATTTTTGCTGTGTAGCAGATTTATGAATTTAAGTATCATTAAACAATTACAATCCATACTCACTGGGGACCACATTCTGAATGACATCTTTCCGAACCCCTTCCTTTGGGCTTCAAACACACCCCTGCAACCTCTCCAACCTCATTATCAGAAGCAAGTTCCCCACAGACCAGGAGCCACCAACTCAAAGAGGCACCAGCCCCTGCCATAACAACAGATGTGAAACCTGCTGACATATCTCCACTGCCATGATGATCAACACCTACCACAACATATGTTTCCAGATCCATGGGACATACACATGGCTATCACAACATGTGGCATACCTCAGCTGGTAGGCTTTCTCAGAGCAAGCCCTACCAAATGGCGGGGAGTGGAGAAGATCTCTCTTATAAACTTTAGCCCACTGCTTAGGGCACTCATTAAGAATATTGGAGACCCCCAGTTTAATTTTAAACATTGGTTTTCTACATTTTAGATACATGCTCTAACCCCAGGGCAAAAGATAGGCTTGAAGAATTAGATTTTTATCTGTAAATGACCCGTACACATCAATTTTACCGCACACACACAAAATAATGAAAAAAAATTTCCATTGATAAGTATAGAAATTTACAGATAGGCAAAGTAAGAAAAATGCTGCTTGAGAATTTATTAGAGTTTGATTTATGTATATTTCCTTGTATATGTTGACACGTGATGTTGTCAGCGTGTGTTGTAATGGTTGTAAAGCTTTAACTTTTAAAAATCAACATCTCCTGTCATTAAATAATTATTGTCTGACCAACTCTGTTGTGTGACTCACCGTCACAATTTCCCACACCTGTGATTGTATAAATCAATAAAAATCAGAAAAAAAATCCTTAAAACGCATAATTTTGTGCAACCGTGAAAATGAAAATTGATAAAAATAAAAAAAATGCTTAAAAGTACACACTGATATTATACGTTGAAATTATTTAAAAAAAAATTGAATTCTGCCAAGACTAACTAAAGGATATCTTAATATGGTGCTCTTCCAGTCTCTCCTGTTGAAGCTGTTTCCCTGTGTATAACCAATTAAATATGCACTGGGCCCATACTGAGCGGAAGTGACTCTGTATCCCAGTGATCAGGTCAGTCGTCTGAGAGATGGAAGATCCCTGTTCAAATTCCTTCCCCTGATCAACCAGAGGAGGGAATTGACCTGGGGTCTCCAACAGCCCAGGTGGGTGCCCTAACCACTGGAATAATTTTTATAAGGGAAGATGCTGCTGTTGCTTCCTTTTCCTCCCATGTCCCTAAAAGACCACCAGAAGCTCCCTAGAAGTTGGGGTGTTACCATTTCTGGAACCATGGCCCTGCCCCTTCTGCCCAAGGCCCGCCCCCACACTGCCTCTTTCCTGAGGCCCCACCCCTACACTGCCTCTTCCCCCAAGGCCCCGCCTCTACACCACCCTTTCACCCGAGACCCCACCCGAGACCCCACCCTCATGCCGCACCTTCCCACACAACCTCTTCCCCCGAAGGCCCTGCACATTGCTCATTCTTCTCTGCCCCCTCCCCCCTCTCACTTGCCCTTAACTCCAGTAAAAAATGATGGGTCCCCTGGTCCCCCCTATTCCAGCACCCCTGTGTCCCTCTGGCCATTTTGTGTAGAGTTATGTGTGTTCAGAGCCTGCCTATTGGTTTTGCAAGTGAGATAAGCTGGGTGACACCCATCTTCACAGGTTTGTGGATCATGCTGGGGCATCCAGAGATGCATGTCCAGAGGCACATGCCCAGAGGCACAAAGTAAGACACTTTGGGAATGTTTACAGTGCAAATTTAGGTGCCTAGGGCCAGATTTTTAAAGATATTTTTAAAGGTTCGGATTTCAATGGGTGTTAGGTGCTTAGATGCTTTTGAAAATCTCACTAAGCAACTAAATACCTTCAAGAATCTGGCCAGAAGTAAGTTTAGGTGCCTACAGAGTTAAGTGGCAGCAGAGCGAGTGTTTGTGGATTGCAGTGGTGCCTAAAACTGCCTAAATCTAGTCTTCAGATGCCTAAGTCCCTTTGTGGAGCTGAGCCTGGGTAACCAGAGGTCACCGGAGTCTTCTTCATTCATTGAAGCAGGAAGCCACTCATATTCTATGAATTTTAGCTCATTTTCACCTGGTCTGCTGCTACCAGATCTATTTATTGAGACCTTTACAGAATGGCTCTGAGATATTCATGTGTTACTCCAGTTATACATTGATTGAAACTCCTGAAATCAAAGCTGTTGTGCTGACATAAAGCAGGGTGCTGAATCACGGATAGTATGTTGAAAGTTCAGCCAGAATATCAAATGGTTGCATGGGGATTTAACATACAAATAAAGAAAAAAATGTTTTGCCTCAAAATCATGTTGTGCTAACTAATCTGATTTTGTATGATTGATTAATATTATTGTTGTTGTTACTGTTGTTGTTTTTTATTTTTAATTCATATAATAATATTTTATTTTGTTTTAATCATCATGGTAGTTTAAAAACATGACAATATATAAAATTACCAGCCAACCATATAGATAGATAGATCCCAGTCTCAATGTCACCTTCTGAATGGCACATATCTCCCAGTGTCCATTGGGCACCCAGCTCTCTTGGTCTCCTGGGAAACTTCCAGCCCAGGAGCCTTCCCCAGCAGGATATTTTCCAAATGGCAAAATTTGGAAAAAGATAAGAAAGTTTGGGGGGGGGGGGAAGGCCCTACTATTTGACCTCCCTCTAACTTTTGCCATTTGGAAAATAATAATTAAGTGCTGAAAATATTACTGTCAGAGATAAAGCAATACCTTCACTTTTAATGAAAATGCTTTCAACACTTAACAATATTCAGTGTTAAGTGGAAATAGTTTGGAAACAGTAAGAAAGTATGAAAAAAAACAATACTTTCCTATGTTTTCAAAATTTCTTTTAGGAAAATTGGAATTTCCAGACAGGAATCTTTCTAATGGGGATATTTCCCATTAAATTTTTCACAGGAAAAATCCTGATTTTCCCACCAGCTCTACTCAACATCAAGAGTTTTCACATTATCACCAGAAAGAACAGGGAACCTCTATCCATTCACAAAACAGGTCAAGTGTTCACTTCAGCAATGCTCTGCCTACTACTGATCCGCATCATGTCAGTTAAACATGACTCATGTGCAGTGATAATCAAAGAGTTGTTTGTGAGCCACGCGTTCTACACCGAGCTCTCAGTGATAGGTTCAGAATGCATCATTTGGGGTGAAATATTACCCTCCCCAGAGTGCCAGCATTAGACCTACACAACACTTCAGCCATATTTTGAGGATTTAACTGGGAGTCAAGTAGTTCACAGGTCTTGTATTGATCTTCTGAACAGAAGTGAGTTTCACCCTTTAAGAATTTGGGCCTGGTCCAAAGCTCACTGACTTCAATGGGAGTCTCTCCATTGACTTCACTGGGCTTTGGTTCCTTCCCAACCAGGAAAACCAAGAAATGTGCTGCTTGCCAGGAGCTAGGATTTACAATGTGATGGAGAGACGGCCAAGACTCATCAAGCCCTCGGATCGCTACCGCTTCCTGCTTCTCCATGTGGGCACCAATGATACTGCCAAGAATGACCTTGAGTAGATTACTGAAGACTACATGGATCTGGGAAGAAAGATAAAGCAGTCTGAGGCACAAATGGTGTTCTCGTCCATCCTCCCTGTAGAAGGAAAAGGCACTGGTAGAGACCGTCGAATCATGTAAGTCAATGAATGGCTATGCAGGTGGTGTTGGAGAGAAGGCTTTGGATTCTTTGACCAAAGAATGGGATGATGTTCCAAGAAAAAGGACTGCTAAGCAAAGACGGGCTCCACCTAACGAAAAGAGGGAAGAGCATCTTCGCAAGCAGGCTGGCTAACCTACTGAGGAGAGTTTTAAATTAGGTTCACCGGGGGAAGAAGACCAAAGCCCTGAGGTAAGTGGAATACCAGTAAGAAGCATGAGCAGGAATGCACAAGGGGGAAGACTCCTGCCGCATACTGAGAAAGCAGGACGATCAGCAAGTTATCTTAAGTGACTATACACAAATGCAAGAAGCCTGGGAAACAAGCAGGGAGAACAGGAAGTCCTGGCACAGTCAAGGAATTATAATGTGATTGGAATAACAGAGACTTGGTGGGATAACTCACATGACTGGAGTACTGTCATGGATGGCTCTAAACTGTTCAGGAAGGACAGGTGGGGGAGTTGCATTGTATGTAAGAAAGCAGTATGACTTCTCAGAGCTCCGATATGAAACTGCAGAAAAACCTGAGAGTCTCTGCATTAAGTTTAGAAGTGTGAGCAACAAGGGTGATGTCATGGCTATAGACCACCAGACCAGGAGGATGAGGTGGACGAGACTTTCTTCAGGCAACTAACAAAAGTTACTAGATCACAGGCCCTGGTTCTTATGGGGGACTTCAATCATCCCAATACCTGCTGGGAGAGCAATACAGCAGTGCACAGACAATCCAGGAAGTTTTTGGAATGTGTAAGAGACAATTTCCTGGAGCAAGTGCTGGAGGAACCAACTAGGAGCAGAGATCTTCTTGACCTGCTGCTCACGAACAGGGAAGAATTAGTAGGGGAAGCAAAAGTGAATGGGTACCTGGGAGGCAGTGACCATGAGATGGTCGAGTTCAGGATCCTGACACAAGGAAGAAAGGAGAGCAGCAGAATACGGACCCTGGACTTCAGAAAAGCAGACTTTGACTCTCTCAGGGAACTGATGGGCAGAGTCCCTTGAGAGAATAACATGAAGGGGAAAGGAGTCTAGGAGAGCTGGCTGTATTTTAAAGAATCCTTATTGAGGTTGCAGGAACAAACCACCCCAATGTGTAGAAAGAATAGTAAATATGGCAGGCGACCAGCTTGGCTTAACAGTGAAATCCTTGCTGATGTTAAACACAAAAAAGCTTACAAGAAGTGGAAGACTGGACAAATGACCAGGGAGGAGTATGAAAATATTGCTCAGGCGTGCAGGAGTGAACTCAGGAAGGCTAAATCACACTAGGAGTTGCAGCTAGCAACGGATGTTAAAAGTAATAAGAAGGGTTTCTTCAGGTATGTTAGCAACAACAAGAAGGTCAAGGAACATGTGGGCCCCTTACTGAATGGGGGAGACAACCGAGTGACAGAGGATTTGGAAAAAGCTAATGTACTCAATGCTTTTTTTTTTTTTTTTTCCTCTGCCTTCACGAACAAGGTCAGCTCCCAGACTGCTGCACTAGACAGCACATCATGGGGAGGAGGTGACCAGCCCTCTGTGGAGAAAGAAGTGGCTCAAGACTGTTTAGAAAAGCTGGATGAGCACAAGTCCATGGGGCTGGATGCACTGCATCCGAGGGTGCTAAAGGAGTCGCTGAATGTGATTCAAAAGCCATTGGCCATTACACTGCTCTACAGCCAAAATGCTTCTGAAATAAATGTAGTCAAACTTTACTAATTCTGGGTCACTGAGAACGAAAATGATGCTTAAAATTATTGATTGGTTCTAGTTTTCAAGATATGCTATTGGGTCAGTATATACAACCCTTGACTTGGGAATGGCAGAGGATAAGTGAGTTATAAAGGGAAGGGATCTCAATTTAAACCAGAAATTACTAAAATACAAACTAGGTTCGACGGGGACAGGTGAGCAAAGCCCACAGGTAAGTGGGGAACATGGAGACCGGGGAGATGGGTCGGAAATGAGAGGGAGTGTGGGCTATATTGGCAGAGAGAAAGGAGGGTCAGGACAAAACTGGGAGGAAAGATCAAACCAGTATCTTAGATGCCTATATACAAATGCGAGAAGTATGGGGAATAAGCAGGAAGAACTGGAAGTGCTAATAAATAAATACAACTATGACATTGTTGGCATCACTGAAACTTGGTGGGATAATACACATGATTGGAATGTTGGTGTGGATGGGTACAGCTTGCTCAGGAAGGATAGACAGGGGGAAAAGGGAGGAGGTATTGCCTTATATATTAAAAATGCACACACTTGGACTGAGGTAGAGATGGACATAGGAGATGGAAGTGTTGAGAGTCTCTGGGTTAGGCTAAAAGGGGCAAAAAACAAGGGAGATGTCATGCTAGGAGTCTACTACAGGCCACCTAACCAGGTGGAAGAGGTGGATGAGGCTTTTTTCAAGCAACTAACAAAATCATCCAAAGCCCAAGATTTGGTGGTGATGGGGGACTTCAACTATCCGGATATATGTTGGGAAAATAACACAGCAGGGCACAGACTATCCAACAAATTCTTGGACTGCATTGGAGACAACTTTTTATTTCAGAAGGTTGAAAAAGCTACTAGGGGGGAAGCTGTTCTAGACTTGATTTTAACAAATAGGGAGGAACTCGTTGAGAATTTGAAAGTAGAAGGCAGCCTGGATGAAAGTGATCATGAAATCATAGTTTGCAATTCTAAGGAAGGGTAGAAGGGAGAACAACAAAATAGAGACAATGGATTTCAGGAAGGCAGATTTTGGTAAGCTCAGAGAGCTGATAGGTGAGGTTCCATGGGAATCAAGACTGAGGAGAAAAACAAATGAGGAGAGTTGGCAGTTTTTCAAAGAGACACTATTAAGGGCCCAAAAGCAAGCTATTCCGCTGGTTAGGAAAGATAGAAAATGTGGCAAAAGACCACCTTGGCTTAACCACGAGATCTTGCACGATCTAAAAAATAAAAAGGAGTCATATAAAAAATGGAAACTAGGACAGATTACAAAGGATGAATATAGGCAAACAACACAGGAATGCAGGGGCAAGATTAGAAAGGCAAAGGCACAAAATGAGCTCAAACTAGCTATGGGAATAAAAGGAAACAAGAAGACTTTTTATCAATACATTAGAAGCAAGAGGAAGACCAAAGACAGGGTAGACCCACTGCTTAGTGAAGAGGGAGAAACAGTAACAGGAAACTTGGAAATGGCAGAGATGCTTAATGACTTCTTTGTTTCGGTCTTCACCGAGAAGTCTGAAGGAATGCCTAACATAGTGAATGCTAATGGGAAGGGGGTAGGTTTAGCGGATAAAATAAAAAAAGAACAAGTTAAAAATCACTTAGAAAAGTTAGATGCCTGCAAGTCACCCGGGCCTGATGAAATGCATCCTAGAATACTCAAGGAGCTAATAGAGGAGGTATCTGAGCCTCTAGCCATTATCTTTGGAAAATCATGGGAGACGGGAGAGATTCCAGAAGACTGGAAAAGGGCAAATATAGTGCCCATCTATAAAAAAGGAAATAAAAACAACCCAGGAAACTACAGACCAGTTAGTTTAACTTCTGTGCCAGGGAAGATAATGGAGCAAGTAATTAAGGAAATCATCTGCAAACACTTGGAAGGTGGTAAGGTGATAGGGAACAGCCAGCATGGATTTGTGAAGAACAAATCATGTCAAACCAATCTGATAGCTTTCTTCGATAGGATAACGAGTCTTGTGGATAAGGGAGAAGCTGTGGATGTGGTATACCTAGACTTTAGTAAGGCATCTGATACAGTCTCGCATGATATTCTTATCAATAAACTAGGCAAATACAATTTAGATGGGGCTACTATAAGGTGGGTGAATAACTAGCTGTATAACCGTACTCAGAGAGTTGTTATTAATGGTTCCCAATCCTGCTGGAAAGGCGTAATGAGTGGGGTACCGCAGGGGTCTGTTTTGGGACCGGCTCTGTTCAATATCTTCATCAACGACTTAGATATTGGCATAGAAAGTACGCTTATTAAGTTTGCGAATGATACCAAACTGGGAGGGATTGCAACTGCTTTGGAGGACAGGGTCATAATTCAAAATGATCTGGACAAATTGGAGAAATGGTCTGAGTTAAACAGGATGAAGTTTAACAAAGACAAATGCAAAGTGCTCCACTTAGGAAGGAAAAATCAGTTTCACACATACAGAATGGGAAGAGACTGTCTAGGAAGGAGTACGGCAGAAAGGGATCTAGGGGTTATAGTGGACCACAAGCTAAATATGAGTCAACAGTGTGATGCTGTTGCAAAAAAAGCAAACATGATTCTGGGATGTATTAACAGGTGTGTTGTGAGCAAGACACGAGAAGTCATACTTCCGCTGTACTCTGCTCTGGTTAGGCCTCAGCTGGAGTATTGTGTCCAGTTCTGGGCACCGCATTTTAAAAAAGATGTGGAGAAATTGGAAAGGGTCCAGAGAAGAGCAACAAGAATGATTAAAGGTCTTGAGAACATGACCTATGAAGGAAGGCTGAAAGAATTGGGTTTGTTTAGTTTGGAAAAGAGAAGACTGAGAGGGGACATGATAGCAGTTTTCAGGTATCTAAAAGGGTGTCATAAGGAGGAGGGAGAAAACTTGTTCACCTTAGCCTCTAAGGATAGAACCAGAAGCAATGGGTTTAAACTGCAGCAAGGGAGGTCTAGGTTGGACATTAGGAAAAAGTTCCTAACTGTCAGGGTGGTTAAACACCGGAATAAATTGCCTAGGGAGGTTGTGGAATCTCCATCTCTGGAGATATTTAAGAGTAGGTTAGATAAATGTCTATCAGGGATGGTCTAGACAGTATTTGGTCCTGCCATGCAGGCAGGGGACTGGACTTGATGACCTCTCAAGGTCCCTTCCAGTCCTAGAATCTATGAATCTATGAATCTTTGATTGGATCTATGAATAAATCTATGACTGGGTTTGGACAGTACTTGCTTTTTAGGCAAAACAATGAATGATGAAATCTGAAGCTGGTATTGCATCATACATGATATGAATTGCATCATGTTATTCCTAGAAGTCATGGATGATGCAATCATAACGAAGCTTATATCACTCTGATGAACAAATTGCCCTATATCAGCTCTAGAAATCATACAGTGTCATGCTCTCTTATTTGTCAGTGTTTGATTTTGCAAAGGGACACATTTCTGTTTAGCCAAAGTGAGCAGAGATGCCTCATACTTGTGTGAACAGTGCAGATAACTTCTGCTATGTTTGTGGTGAAGTGACTTTTGCATCACAAAAGCACAGTATAACCACTATGGTTAAGAAAGCCTATCACCTTTATTTTGGCTGCAAAATTGGAGATCAGGACAAGAGGTGGGCCCCACACATATGCTGCAACACTTGTGCAACAAATCTTCGCCAGTGGTCGAACAGGAAAAGGAAATCTATTCCTTTTGCAGTGCCAATGATTTGGAGAGAGCCAACAGATCATACCAGCAATTGTTACTTATGCATGGTGCCTCCAGTTGGGAAAGGTGTGTCAAAGAAGAAAAAGTGGACTGTGCATTATCCAAACATTCCATCAGCTATACACCCGTACCCCACGGAGAAGGACTGCTGGTTCCTGATGCACCAGAAGCATTCTCACTGGAGTCAGACGAGGAAGAGGAAGAGGATGAAACTTCTGGTCCTGAACCATCAATGTCACAGAACCCACATTTTCTCCCATCCTCCTCCTCTGAACCACACCTCATAACACAAGGTGAACTGAATGACCTTGTCAGGGATTTGGAACTACCCAAGAGTAAGGCAGAGCTGTTGGGCTCCAGACTACAGCAGTGGAATCTCCTGGCAGGTGATGTTAGGGTTTCCATGTTCCGTGACTGTCAAAAGGATCTTGTCCCATTCTTCTTCATGGAAGGTGATCTTGTAGCCTGCAACAACATCGATGGTGTGATGGCAGCCCTCTACATCGTTCACGATCCAGATGAGTGGAGACTGTTCATTGATTCATTGAAGACGAGTCTTAAAGCTGTTTTACTGCATAATGGCAAAGTTTTGTCATCAATTCCAGTTGGTCATGCAGTCCATATGAAGGAAACCTATGACAACATGAAACAACTTTTGAGGTGCATAAACTATGACCAACATCAGTGGCAGTTTGTGGCGATTTGAAGTTTGTTGCTCTCTTGCTTGGTCTGCAGACTGGATACACAAAGTACTGCTGTTTTCTCTGTGAATGGGATAGTCGTGCAAGAGATTCCCACTACATCAAGAAAGATTGGCCACTCTGACAGTCATTGAAGCCTGGGAGGAAAAGTGTTCAGCATCCACCACTTGTTGAATCAAGGAAGATTTTGTTACCACCCTTACACATCAAGCTGGGTCTGATGAAGAACTTTGTCAAGGCCATTGACAAAACACAAGCAGCTTCCAAGTACCTCCGTGGAAAATTTCCAAGGTTAAGGGTATGTCTACACTATGAGAGTAGTTCGATTGTACTTAAATCGAATATGTGGAATCGATATTACAAAGTCGAACATGTGTATCCACACTAAGGACAGTAATTCAACTTTGTGAGTCCACACTAATGGGGCAAGCATCGACATTGGAAGCGGTGCACTGTGGGCAGCTATCCCACAGTTCCCGCAGTCTCCGCTGCCCATTGGAATTCTGGGTCGAGCCCCCAATGCCTGCTGGGGAAAAAAATGTGTTGAGGGTGGTTTTGGGTAACTGTCATCATCCAACCGTCACTCCCGCCCTCCCACCCTGAAAGCGCCAGCGGGAAATCAGTTCGCGCACTTTTCTGGTGAGTGACAGCGCGGACGCCATGGAGCATGGAACCCGCTGTGACCATCGCTGCAGTTATGGCTGTTGTCAACACCTCGCACCTTATCATCCTCCCTTTCCAGAGGCAGATGTTGAGAAATCGGGCGAGGAGGCTACGGCAGCGCGGTAAGGACATGAAGTCTGAGAGTGGCACAGACCTCTCACAAAGCACAGGACCCCACGCCGTGAACATAATGGTGACAATGGGTCATGGTGATGCTGTGGAACAACGATTCTGGGCCCGGGAAACAAGCACGGACTGGTGGGACCGCATAGTGCTGCAGGTCTGGGATGAATCACAGTGGCTGCGAAACTTTCGTATGCGGAAGGGAACTTTCCTAGAACTTTGTGAGTTGCTGTCCCCTGCCCTGAAGCGCAAGGACACCCAGATGCGAGCAGCCCTGACTGTCCAGAAGCGAGTGGCCATAGCCCTCTGGAAGTTTGCAACACCAGACAGCTATCGGTCAGTCGCGAACCACTTTGGCGTGGGCAAATCTACCGTGGAGGTTGCTGTGATGCAAGTAGCCAACGCAATCATTGAGCTACTGCTGTCAAAGATAGTGACCCTTCGAAACGTCCAGGTCATCATAGATGGCTTCGCCGTGATGGGATTCCCAAACTGTGGTGGGGCTATAGATGGAACTCACATCCCTATTCTGGGACTGGACCACCAGGCCAGCCAGTACATTAACCAAAAGGGCTACTTTTCAATGGTGCTGCAAGCACTGGTGGACCATAGGGGATGTTTTACAAACAACGACGTCGGATGGCCGGGCAAGGTTCATGATGCTCGTGTTTTCAGGAACTCTGGTCTGTTTAGACGGCTGCAGGAAGGTATTTACTTCCCGGACCAGAAAATAACTCTTGGGGATGTGGAGATGCCTATAGTGATCCTCGGGGACCCAGCCTACCCGCTAATGCCCTGGCTCATGAAGCCCTATACAGGCGCCCTGGACACTGAAAAAGAACTCTTCAACTACCTTCTGAGCAAGTGCAGAATGGCGATTGAGTGTGCTTTTGGACATCTCAAGGGGAGATGGAGAAGCTTACTGACTCGCTCTGATCTCAGCGAAACCAATATCCCCATTGTTATCGCAGCTTGCTGTGTGCTCCACAATCTCTGTGAGAGCAAGGGGGAGACCTTTATGGCGGAGTGGGAGGTTGAGACCAATAGCCTGGCCACTGATTACGCCCAGCCAGACAGCCGTGCGATTAGAAGAGCCCAGCGGGACGTGCTGTGCATCCAGGAGGCTTTGAAAGCTAGGTTCCTCAGTGAGCAGGGTAACCTGTGACTATTAAGTTTGTTTAAAGAGAAGCTGAATCTGCCCCCATTTCTTTACCCACTTACTGTTGACTATCCTCTCCAGCTACATACCCCGTTCACCCCGTCCCCCCCCCTCCAACAAATGTTTAAAAATAAAATAAATGGAACTTTGTTAATGAACACCGTTTTCTTTATTACGGATTTCGCGGTAAAGTGTTGAAACTGGGACGCAGACTGTGGTGGGGAGCGGGCGTAGTGATGGAAAGAACGCTTCTAAACTCGAGGAATGACAGGCTCCTGCTCCTAGAGTGGTCCGCAGTGGTGGACTGGTTGTTTCAACGGAGCCTGCCACCCCTCCTTTTTGGGACTCTGTGTGTGGGGGCTATGTGACTTTGTGGTGGGGGAGGACGGTTACAGAGCCCCTGCTGCGTGGCTCTGTGATCTAGGATAAGGACCACTGCATAAGATCTCTAACTGCCCTCCCCCGCCACAAAGTCACATAGCCCCACCCCCCCCCAGAACATGAAAACCACCTCCCAGATTGACCAGGGTGCCTAGTGACTGCAATGTGTGTGTGACCTTCTGCTGAACCAGCCCCCGTGTCTGTACCCTGGTAAAGGTGACTGTCCTCTCCAATTACCAACCTCCTATCCCCCCTTCAAACACACTGTCCCCTAAAAGAACATGATGGAAACAGTAATTAACAGAAACATATCTTTTATTAGCAACTACACTGTTAGGGGATGAAACTGGGACGGGGGCTTGGGTGAGACGGGAAGGAAAGGACTTATCAAATTTTTGGGAATGAGAGCCTTCTGGTACTTGAGCAGTCTGCAGGGGTGGAGTGACAGTTTTCACGGCCCCTGCCTCCCCTCCTTCTTGGGACTTTGGGTGAGGGGGTATGGGAGTTTGTTGCGGGAGAGGGCGGTTAGAGATAGACTGCAGCGGGGCTCTGTCCTCCTGCCTCCGGTCCTGCAGAACATCCACAAGGTGCCAGAGCGTGTCTGTTTGCTCCCTCATTAGTCCAAGCAACGTTTGAGTCGCCTGCTGGTCTTCCTGCCGCCACCTCTCCTCCCATTCGCTGTGTGCTCACTGGTATTGCGACATGTTCTCCCTCCACTGGGTCTGCTGGGCTACATCGGCTCGGGAGCAGCCCATAAATTCTGAGAATATGTCGTCCCATGTCCTTTTCTTTCTCTGCTTAATCTGCGCCAGCCTCTGGGAGGGGAATGCCAGGGTAGGTCGGGAGACAGTCGCAGCTGTGGGATGGGAAAAAGGGAGGGAATTCCTCACAAAGAAAATTTTTTGTGAACAATGAACATAGTCTTTCTCTGTGAACAAGACCATGCACAGCACCTATCACATGCGCACTCAGGACAAGGTCGAATTTTCGGCCTTCGCATTCAGTGCCTGGGGTCTTGCAGTGGAGATCAGACAAGCAGGGTAGGACAGCGGAATTCGGGTAGCAGGCTGACATGGTAAGCCGTAGACTTTTGTCTGCTTAAAACTTAAATTATAGCAGTGCCCTCCTTTCACGTTCAAAGCAATGCTCCTATCGTTGGCCAGTTCCTGCTGCCAGCAATCCGGCAAGCATGAACTCTGCCCCTGTCCCACCCCCTCGCGGCTGTCCCCAGGAAAGATCCCTGTATGCTGCCCCTCTCCCGCCTCCACCACGTGGCTGTAAACCGCCGGTGACAGTTCTGTAAAGGAACAGGCAAGCAGTCCCAATAGTAACATTCCCCTACCTAATTCAAAGCAGGTCATCATGAGTGACATCACTCTGCTGAGAATTTCTGAGACCAAGAAAGAACGCATGCTGCGTGAAAGCCAGCAAAAACCAGAGCCGTATGCCGCCATGCTCTGCAAGGCAATGATCCCAGAGTACTTGATGATAGCCTGGCAAGGAAAAGTTTCCTACCACGGAGGACACAATAAGGCCGCTCTCTGCAGGAACCTCATGCAAAGGCTTTCCAATTACCTCCAGGACAGCTTCGTGGAGATGTCAAATGAGGATTTCAGCTCTATCCCCGGACATATAGACCTTCTTTTCCAGTAGCTGCACTGGCAAGGACTAAAAAGTAGAGCGCCTAGGGCAAACTAATCATGAAAAACCAGACATTGTTAGATTCTTTTGCAGTAGTTGCACTGCCAAGGACTAAATGTTAAGCGCCTAGGGCAAACAAATCATGAAAAACCCATTGTTAATATTCCTGTTCTGTTCAAAATAAATGTTTACATGTTTAAAACACTTACCAACTGATCCTTCCCCTGATTCAGGGTCCGGATTAACGCCTGGGGACGGTTGGTAGGGGATCTCTGTGAGGGTGATGAAGAGATCCTGGCTGTCACAGAAATCAGCGTTGTAAGCGCTGTTGACTGCCTCGTCCTCCTCCTCACCTTCCTATTCTTCCCCATCCACTAACATCTCCGAGGAAGCGGCCGTCGACAATATCCCATCCTCAGAGTCCACGGTCAGTGGTGGGGTAGTGGTGGCGGCCGCACCTAGAATGGAATGCAGTGCCTCGTAGAAATGGCATGTCTGGGCCTGGGATCCGGAGCGTCCATTTGACTCTTTGGTCTTCTGGTACGCTTGCCTCAGCTCCTTGATTTTCACGCGGCACTGCGTTGCATCCTGTATCCTCTCTCTGTCAGGGCTTTTGAGATCTTCTCGTAGATCTTTGCATTCTGTCTTTTCGATCGCAGCTCCAAAAGCATGGACTCATCGCCCCACACAGCGATCAGATCCAAGACTTCCCGATCAGTCCATGCTGGGGCCTTCTTTCTATTCTGAGATTGCAAGGTCACCTCTGCTGGAGAGCTCTGCATCGTTGCCAGTGCTGCTGAGCTCGCCACGATGTCCAAACAGGAAATGAGATTCAAACTGCCCAGACAGGAAAAGGAATTCAAATTTTCCCAGGGCTTTTCCTGTGTGGCTGGTCAGAGCATCCGAGCTCGGACTGCTGTCCAGAGCATCAACAGAGTGGTGCACTGTGGGATAGCTCCTGGAACTATTAGTGTCGATTTCCATCCACACCTACTAGCGCTACTCCCCTCTTTGGGGAGGAATACAGAAATCGAATTTAAGAGACCTCTATGTCGAACTAAATAGCTTCATTGTGTGGACAGGTGCAGGATTAATTCAATTGAATGCTGCTAAATTTGACATAACCTCCTACTGTAGACCAGGCCTAAGTGAAGCTAAGATAAAGGAAGGTGTCTTTGTCCTCAGATTCGTGAACTTCTTCGAGATGATGCATTTGACCATGCACTGCGTGACAAGGAAAAGACGGCATGGAAAGCCTTCCAGTTAGTGGCAATACATTTTCTCGGAAACAACAAGGCAGACAACTACAGGTTGTGGGTGGAAAACCTCCTCAAGGCATACAAAAGCCTTGGTTGCAACATGTCACTAAAGATACATTTTTTGCACTCTCATCTAGATTTTTTTTCACCGAACTGCGAAGCAGTGAGCGACGAGCACGGCGAGCGATTTCACCAGGACATTGCAACAATGGAGAAACGCTATCAGGGTAAATGGAGCCCATCAGTGCTTGCAGACTATTGCTGGACAGTGACAAGAGATGCTCCATTTAATGAATATAAGAGACAAGCCAAGAAGCGCCGAGTAGACACTGAATAGGAAATTTTTGCCTTTTGTTTCATAATACATTTTATTTATATAACCCTTTTGTTGATTTTTAAAGTGTTACATAAACAGGACAGGTGAAATATTATCATGTAAAGCAACCATAAACACATGAAAAGACCTAGGTTTACAATTTATGATTAAAACTCTACTATCTACACAATATACATAGACAAAAAATGTAAAAACTTAAATATCTTAGAAACAGTAGCCAATCAGTTGTTTTAATTGTCATATTTGAATTCAGCACATCAAAATACATAATAAATAGCACATTTTATCTCTGAAGCAGACGACTTCTCAAAAATTGTAGACCAGCGTTATCTTTGAAAATTCATGGCAATCGGGGGAGGTCCCGGATGACTGGAAAAAGGCTAATGTAGTGCCCATCTTTAAAAAAAAGAAGAAAGAGGATCTGGGGAACTACAGGCCAGTCAGCCTTACCCCAGTCCCTGGAAAATCATGGAGCAGGTCCTCAAGGAATCTGTTCTGAAGCACTTAGAGGAGAGGAAAGTGATCAGGAACAGTCAGCATGGGTTCACCAAGGGCCAGTAATGCCTGACTAACCTAATTGCCTTCTATGACAAAATAACTGGCTCTGTGGATGAGGAGAAAGCTGCTTTAGCAAAGCTTTTGATACAGTCTCCCACAGTATTCTTGCCAGCAAGTTAAAAAAGTATGGATTGGATGAATGAACTATAAGATGGATAGAAAGCTGGCTAGATCATCGGGCTCAATGGGTATTGATCAATGGCTCCATGTCTAGTTGGCAGCTGGTATCAAGTAGAGTGTCCCAAGGGTCAGCCCTGTGGCCGGTTTTGTTCAATATCTTCATTAATGATCTGAAGGACGGTGTGGATTGCACCCTCAGCAAGTTTGCAGATGACACTAAATTGGGAGGAGTGGTAGATATGCTGGAGGGTACAGAGGGACCTAGACAAATTAGAGGATTGGGCCAAAAGAAATCTCATGAGGTTCAACTAAGAACAAGTGCAGAGTCCTGCATTTAGGATGGAAGAATCCCATGCACTGCTACAGACTAGGGACCAACTGGCTAGGCAGCAGTTCTGCAGAAAAGGACCTAGGGGTTACAGTGGACGAGAAGCTGGATATGAGTCGACAGTGTGCCCTTATTGCCAAGAAGGATAATGGCATTTTGGGCTGTATAAGTAGGAACACTGCCAGCAGATCGAGGGACGTGAGCATTCCTCTCTATTTGGCATTGGTGAGGCCTCATATGGAGTATGAGGTCCAGTTTTGCACCCGACACTACAAGAAGGATGTGGAAAAATTGGAAAGAGTTCAGCGGAGGGCATAATAATGATTAGAGGGTGAAGCACATGACTTAAGAGGAGAGGCTGAGGGAACTAGGATTATTTAGTCTGCAGAAGAGAAGAATGAGAGGGGATTTGATAGCTGCTTTCAACTACCTGAAAGGGGGTTCCAAAGAGGATGGATCTAGACTGTTCTCAGTGGTACCAGATGACAGAATAAGGAGTAATGGTCTCAAGTTGCAATGGGGGGAGGTTTAGGTTGGATATTAGGAAACACTATTTCACTAGGAGGGTGGTGAAGCACTGGAATGGGTTACCTAGGGAGGTGGTGGAATCTCCTTCCTTGGAGGTTTTTAAGGTCAGGCTTACAAAGCCCTTACTGGGATGATTTAGTTGGGGGTTGGTCCTGCTTGAGCAGGGGGTTGTACTAGATGAGCTCCTGAGGTCTTTTCCAAACTTGATATTCTATGATTCTATGATTCCCTAATAGGATTGAGAGACTCAGGAGTTGGTCGAAGGGTCTGTGGAGAAAAATTCTTTTTTGTAGTGTACCTGGAATGGAGAAATTGGAGAACAACCAGTCCTCTGGCCTACTTTATATGGACAAATTCTAGGAAGGGGAGGGAACTATGAATGTCCACTGCCTTGCAACTTGTGCAATCATTCACACTTCTGAATAAGAATATAAATGCTCAGGACCTATTTCTCCTCTGACTTAGGCCTCTGATGTTAGTACAGTCGCTTCTGATTTACACTGGTGTCAATCAGAGAAGAATCAGGCGCTATCATTCTGCTCTGGTAGCATTTTACATCAGGTCTGTAATTGCTTTGCACAAGTGTAATCGACTACAGAAGTTGCAAGGCCATGAAGATTCATGCCATCATATTCCACGGTTTCTTTCAAACCTTGGCCAAACACGGCAGGGATGAATGAAAATTCAGAGGAATTTTCCTCACATATAGGAAGGAATGACTGAACCACCAGCTTACCTTGCCACAGTCAACCAAACATTCATAATTAAATTAATAGCATTTGGTCAACATTAATCTTAATGGTGCAATGAACCTAGAAGTGATGCTGTCCATATCCCCTTCCCATGCAAGACCTTCCCAATAAATACTGGTATCTAGAAGACAATCATATACACACGTAGTCTCCAATACAATGATATTACATAGAGAACATTACCATTATTTTCCAAAATTAGATATTTCAACAACATTCTTCATTGCAATTTTGAGTTGAAATGAAAACAATGAAAGCCTATTTATATTAAATGCAGATGATTTTTTGTGATTTTTTTCAGTGTTTCAATCAGCTATGGAGATGATAATTATTTCTGAAACTTTGATGATGCTTTTTGGCCAAAATTTCTAATTCCAAGGCACACAAAAATTGGACAGAACATTAACATTTTATGTGTTTCTTTTTTGCAGTTTTTGGACACTAGTTCAACCATAGCATTGAATGTCATTGAGTTCAAAGGAGCTACTCCAGATTTGCACTGTTGTATAACTGACATCAGAAAAAAGAGGTGTACCCAAATTACTTTCTATGAGAAAATATGTTTCTCTTCATCATGTCCCCCAATATTCTCCTCAGAGCCTCTTTTACCTCCTTGTTCCTCAGGCTGTAGATAAAGGGGTTCAAAGTGGGGGTAACAGTTGTGTATATCAGAGATAGCACTTTGTTGCTGTCTGGCAAGTTAATGGAGTTGGGTCTTAAATAGATCAGACTGCTGCACCCATAATACAATGTCACCACGATGAGGTGTGAGGAGCAGGTGGAGAAGGCTTTGTGTCTGCCTTCAGCCGATGCCATCTTTAAGATGGTGGAGATAATAAAGATGTAGGACACAAGGATGAGAGTAAATGGAGTGAAGATGACCAGTATAGCAGCTGTAAACAACTGCATTTCATACTGAGAGGTGTCAATGCAAGAAAGCTTAATCAATGGGGGAATGTCACAGAAAAAATAGTTAATCTTATTGGATCCACAAAATGGCAAGGTGAAAACCCAGACTGTTTGTACTAGGGACACCACATTACCACTGAACCATGAGAAAACTGCCAAAGAAAGGCAGACCATCCTGTTCATGATGAGTCTGTATCTCAGTGGGTTGCATATGGCCACATAGCGGTCATACGCCATGGCGGCCAGAAGGAAGCACTCGGAGGCCCCAAGAAAGAGCAGGAAATACATTTGTACAAAGCAGCCCATGTAGGAAATGCTCTTGTCCTCTGAGAGGAAGTTCACCAGCATCTTGGGGACAGTGACTGAAGTATAGCAGATCTCCAGGAAGGATAAGACCCGGAGAAAGAAATACATGGGGGTGTGAAGGACTGGGTCCATGGTGATTGTGATGAGAAGGATGTTCCCAGTCAGGGTAATGGCATAAAATAACAGATAAATGGAGAACAGAGGCACTTCCAGCTCGCGGTGGTTGTACAGTCCCAGTAAAATGAATTCAGTCACCACAGTGAGGTTCCCCCTTCTTGGTTCTTCTACATATTTCATCTGTGGGGGACAATAAATATCTAGATAACATGTGAAGGAATGACCCACTGCAGGAACTAAGGGGGGGATGTTCAAAGGCACATATGGAATTTATGAACCCAATTCCCATGGACATTCAATAGGAGTTGTGGCCAATCTCACCAAAGGTATGTGAGTGGCTACTTCCCATTGACTTCTAGGGGAGTTAGGCACCTAAATACTTTAAAGTGTCTGGGAGCCTGACTGCCACATGTGCCTTTGAAAATCCTCCCCAAAAGCCACACGGGCATATTCTCTCTTCGTGTCACCCAGTTCAAATCTCATTGAGGCTCCTTCCAAAATCCCTGTGTGGGTTAATTGGCATTTCCATACTCTAGATATGGCCAGAAAACAGGAGAAAATGTCTCAAGGAAAAGAATCACCCTCAAAAGTTCATAATTTCTGTGTGAGCAGTCAGGACTGCCTGGAAGGGTGCCTCAGTTAGACAGATAGACTCACAGATAGACCAATAGAAAGACAGACAGACACACAGGCAGACAAATAGAAATACAGATAGACCAATAAATAAATAGACCAGTAGACCAATGGATAGATTTCACTTGGACCCAAGTTACTTGTTTAAATTCTATCCTCTTTCACATTCCTTTAACCATCCCACCTTCCCTCCTGCTCCAATAAGGATACACAGTTTGTACTTGTGGCACTTGAGAGACTAACAAATTTGTTTGGGCATAAGCTTTCATGGACTAAAACCCACTTCATCGGATGCATACAGTGGAAAATACAGTAGGAAGATATATATACACAGAGAACATGAAAAAATGGGAGTTGCCATGATACTGATATGGCAACACCCATTTTTTCATGTTCTCCGTGTATATACAGGCAAGTCTCATCTTACGCGGGGGTTCCGTTCTGCGGTTAGCGTGTAAAGGGAAAACCGCGTATAGTGAAACACTCATTGAGTTCAATGGCGGGCAGAATCGCCTGCACTACAAATGCAGTTTTTATATTGTTGTTTTTCTTTTTTTCCCATTTTTGCCTACCGCGCAAAGCTGAATTCGCGCATGTTAAATGTGCCTAAGATGCGACTTGCCTGTATATCTTCCTACTGTATTTTCCACTGCCTGCATCTGATGAAGTGGGTTTTAGCCCACGAAAGCTAATGCCCAAATAAATTTGTTAGTCTCTAAGGTGCCAAAAGGACTCCTTGTTGTTTTTGCTGATACAGACTAACACGGCTACCACTCTGAAACCAGTTTCTGACTTGGTAATTCATAAGGAACAGATTGACTACACTGTGTTCTAAATGGTATACCATGCAGATCCCCAGGTGGTGCAGATCAGCAAAGCTGCTTTGAAGTAAATGGAGCTACTCTGATTTGCACCAGCATTTTACCCCTAGAATTCCATCTAATCAGCACAGAGTTTTCTGCCCTGCTCGGTGAATCTGAAGTATGAAGACATTACCAGAGACCAGGAGTATGTGACTATAGGTCTACAAGGAAATGTAACAACTGTATATGACATGTAGAAAAATGTAATAAAAAGTAGAGCTGGTTTAAAAAATTTAGATAAATGTTTTCCCCATAAGAAAATGCGAATTTAACAAAATCTAAATGTTTAGCTGGAATGCATTGATTTTGTCAAAATTTTCCATGGGAAATTGATAAGGTTGAAATATTTTGTTTTGTTAATATAATATAATATAATATAATAGAATATAATAGAATTAATAATAAAGTCCAAATGAAAGATAATATAATAAAATGATAAAGTTCAAATGAAATGTTTCAACCTTATTAAAAAAAAACATTGTTCCTTATTGATATGCAATATCTCAGAATATTTTGTTTCATGAAAATGTTTGAGATTTTGACTTTTTGGCCTTATTTGGAATTAAAACAAATTTTGAAATCTATGTATTTCTTGCAGGACAGAAATTCCATTTTTTGACCAGCTCTGAAAAAGAGGTAAGGCATTGCTCTTATTCTTATTTGTAATAAATAAATAATAATAATTAATAAGCCAATTCTTTGAGCCTGTTATGCTAGACTTACTGATTATCATTTCAATTGTTCCATGAGCAATTCCACAGAAACCATTCTGATAATTTACAGAACAAGGTCCCATTCAATATGAAGGTATCATAGTCTGTCACCTATCATTTATATAGCACCTTCCATCTGAGGACCTCTAAACAACTAACATCAGTTGTGTCAGCCTCACTACCACTGGCTGAGACAGGTCAGTATTTACCTCATTTCTGCAGATGGGGAAACTGAGCCACAGAGCAGCAAGACATGATTCTCTTCCAAGGCTGAACAGCTAATGTGTGCAGGGCAGGAAGAGATTCCAGATCTCATAAGTCACCCTGGTCTAAGCATAGAACTTCCCCTGACTATTCCCTATACATGTGAGAGTATACATCTCTGCAGAAAATCAAATATATAATTAATCAAACTATAGAGATGGGGGTCATATATATATACAGAGCGACAGACAGACAAACAGTTCATTTCATGCATCCACCAACCATCAACACAGTCCTATTGTTTGGCTCTCAAGCTGCTCCATTCTAAAGACACCAGTAAAGGCTGCATGAATACAGAGGCTGCAGAGACCACAGCCTTGACAGCTTGGATTTGGGGAATAATAATATCTGTCACTGCATAGGCGTAGTTTGATGTCTATATTTGGGGGGGGGGGCAACTCCATCAGGCCAATGGAGGGCCCGCATGTGGGGAAGGAGGGGCAAATTCCATGCCTGCCTGATGCTTGAAGTTTTGGGGAGGGCAACACCCCTCCTGCCCTCCCTCCAAACTACTCCCATGGTTAGGGGTCGCCTATAGCCAAAGGCTCTGATCTAGCAAACTTTGCCACATAAAGAGTGTCATTCATGTGTATTTGTGAAACTGAGCCCCGGATAAATGTGTGATAAAGCACACAGTCCTATCTGGTTGCTAAACACCTCTAATGTTACAGAATTAGGAAGTTCTGTGTTTATCATATGACCAGGCAAAATTAAAATGTAATTGGCAATGGCCACATTCAGAGTCTGAGATTTCTGGAAATCACAGACAGCTCAGTTAAAAGTGAATTAAAAAACAAGTAAATAAAAGCAGAACAAATACTTCATCATTAGTGTTAATTTTATACAATCTCTTTAGATGAAAATAGTAATCAAACATGATGCAAACTCCCATTTGCCTTCAACTTAATTATAAAAGATACTGGAATTATCTCTTTGCAATTGCCAGAATCTGCCAGATAAGGAACCATCTCTGTCTGGTTTAGTAGTATGTTTGGGTCTGCATCGCTTGTTGGACACATTTTCTTTCTTTCTTTCTTTCAATTACCTTAATAACTAGGAGCCCCAGTCATTGATTAGGACCCCATTGACCTATGCGCTGCACGAACCCAGAACAAAAAGACAGCCCTAAGCCCCCAAAGAACATACACCCTAATTCCATCATTTCACACTCTGTATACCTGTTGGAAGATTTTACATTTCTATATGGAGCCCTGAGATGGCTAATGCCAGGAACTTCCGAAGATGGGCACCTATTTAATTGTAGTTTTAAATTTCTTGAGAAAAGCAAGAAAAAGAAATACTAAGGGGCTGATTCTCAGGTGGTGAAAATTCTTTGTTACAAACGACGCTAGCTGAAAATCTGTCCCAGGTTTCTATGCTGAGATAGTTCAAGTCACAGGACCAAAAGCAACATGCCCTCAGCTATGTTTTCAATCTATGTAAAAGTGAACATTAACTAAAATTGAGTTAGATTCAAAATAAGTTCCTCCTACCGCCAGCTCCTTCTTCTCACCTCTCTGCAGGATGAATGTGCTGGTTTCTATGGTCTATTTCAACCCCCTTAGATGACCTTTGGGGCGGTATTGTGCCAGAGTTTACACGCAACACACTGGGGGATTTTACACACATATTCCTATTGCTTCTCTCTGATTGGGCTGTAAAAAGACTGCAGCATTAGGATTTTCAGTGTAAACTTTTCCCTTTTTTGGCTTGAGAGTCCCTAGGCCTAATTCTCATTCACATTAAAACCACTTCACGTGGCTCTGGCAATGTAACAGAACCTTGTGGTGGGAGTGAATGTAATTTATGTCCATTTTCAGGCACTTTTTACACTGCTAGAGTCGTACAAAGCAGCCTCCATATCAATGAGATTCGGGACAACTAAGCCAAATTCTACTCTAAGGCTACATCTACACTGGGAGCTGGGGGAGTGGCAGTACAGGCTGGCTGCCTCAAGTATACACCCACGTGGTCCGAGCAGGTTTGCACTCAGGGTGACTAGCACACGGTACTGTCGCTTCCCGCTGCCTGTGCTACTGTGGCCACACTCCTAATTTTAGCACACTGGCTCAATGAGAGCTAGCACAAGTATGTTTACACCAGCTGGAAGTCACATTCCTAGCTCCAAGTGTAGATGTTAGCCTAAGTTACACCCATGTGAATCAAGATTAAGTCCTCATATTGCAAACCCATTAGCCTGATCCAAAGACAGACCTGGTCTGTTTTGAACCTTTTTTGGAGGGGGTGGGGGTGTCTTAGAAACTGGAATATTTTGCAAAACTAGCGTTTTGTTTTTATCAGCATTATAAAGAACCAGACACACCCAATAGCTGCAACACAGTGCCAGAGACCACTTGTTGAAGGAAAAGGTCTTTACTTTCTTTGAGCTGGAAGCCAGGATCGGGGCCAGCCAAGTCGGATCAGTGCTAGCAACACCAGCCTTCCCAGTGGACAAAAGGCACCTGCCAGTGAAAGGCCCGGTTCATGGACTCTCAGTGAATGATCAGCATTTGGGGCTCATCTGAATAAGGGAAATCTGCGGTAAATTGGAGCCGACTCTGTCCATGCAGACTGGACCCTTGTCAACACACACATCCTGAAATTGACCAGCGCCTCTGACATGAACTGGCCCCATTCGGTATGTCTACACTGCAATGTAAGGCCAAGGTTAGTAGAACTAGAGTTGGCAGAACCTGTGTTTGGTAACCTAGGGCTTGAGAGTCTACACTCATTTGTAAACCCAGTTTAGGAATTTTTGATCCCTGTGTTCCAACCTGGGGCTCCAGCATCTACACTGTATTATGTGGGCCTGAGTCCAATCCCTGACTTCCTAGCATCCTCCCCAAATGCTCTAGCCATTTACACAGGGATGAATGAGAGAGGAATCAAGCCCATTGACTCCAGTGGTGTTATTCCTGATTTACATCAGGATTAGTGAGAGGAGAATCAGACCCACTGATTTGAATGTGGCTACTAGTGATTACACCTGGATGAGTGAATGCTCCTGATTTACATAAATAAATATGAGTGAGATTTGAAACAAGACCACTTACTTTATTGAGCTGGGTTGCAGACATGACATAGGAGTATTGTACAGAGATGATCGAGTTTAACATGGACTCCATCAGTTTCCAGTACCTGATACAGGTGTCACATTGTTCACCATTTCCAAACAGCTACCTCCCCAGGCATCAGTGATAATTCAAGGACCAGATCTTGAGGTGGTGTAAATCAATGTAGATACACAGAAGTAAAATTGGCTACACCAATTTACATTACCTAAGGATTTTGACTGAGGTCATTCCTATTCAAAGTATATGTAAATATGCAAAAATATATAGAAAGTCTTTATTATTTTAAATATGTTTTATGGTTATGGTCAGTGTTCTGGAAGGTGAGAAGAACAAAGGAATTGCCATGCAGCAGAATCCTGTCTCCAATGGTGGTAAGTATTAGCTGTTTCAAAGGCAGGAGAATTGTATGATAAATCATGGAGAAAATGTATTCCTAACTCAGACAGGCAGTTGCTGACTTTTATCCTGAAG
Source organism: Trachemys scripta elegans (assembly GCF_013100865.1). Lineage (NCBI taxonomy): Eukaryota > Metazoa > Chordata > Testudines > Emydidae > Trachemys > Trachemys scripta. The sequence continues at coordinate 35,495,680 of NC_048311.1, forward strand.
CATGAAGTCACTATACATATCAAAGCCATTTTAGAATTATGAGAATACATTTGACTAAATAATATCCAGTGCAATGAGTTCCACCGGTCGGCTAGTCAGGTAAGGGGAAAGACAGAAAGAGAGCGAGAGACAGACACACACACACAGAAAAAAAAATTTGATAGATTGATAGATAGATGATACTGTGAATCAGAATGATTTGCTTGTACTTGCACAAAAGCTACGCCCAACAAGAAAATAAACATTTGCTCAGAATTTGATGTTGTATTGCACGATACCTTGACCCACTGAGTTTCAGCTCTATTTTCAAAGACACTGTTCATTTTTTCAAACATTTCTTGCCCACAGTCCTTTTAAAGAATCTTTCACTTCCTTGTTTCTCAGGCTGTAGATGAAGGGATTCAACATGGGAATGAAAAGGATATAAAGACACCACTTTTGTTGGGAACAGAGAAGCTAGCCTAATGGGCTGGGTGTACATCAAAGCAGTGGTCCCATAAAATAAAGTCACAACCAACATGTGGGAGGTACACGTGGAGAAGGCTCTGTGACTGCCCTCAGCAGAGTGAATCCTGAGGATGGTGGAGATGATATAGATGTAGGAGATGAGCACAATCAGGGCAGTGCTCACTATGATGAGGCCACATAAGGTAAACATCACAAGATTATTGACATACATGTCACTTCAGGAGAGACTGATCAAGGGAGGGCCATCACAGAAGAAATGATTGATCTCATTAGGCCTACAATAGTGCAGCATAAAGGTGAAGCCTGTTTGCACCATGCAGGGGTGGCTCTAGCTTTTTTGCTGCCCCAAGCACGGGAGGCAGGCTGCCTTTGGCGGTATGCCTGCGGGAGGTCCACTGCTCCCGCAGCTTCGGTGTACCTGCCACCGAATTGCCGCCGAATCCAGGGGACCGGCGGACCTCCCACAGGCAAGCCACCAAAGGCTGCCTGACTGCCGCCCCCACAGGGACCGACAGGGTGCCCCCCGGGGCTTGCCTCCCCAGGCACGCGCTTGGAGCGCTGGTGCCTGGAGCCGCCGCTGGCACCATGGCATTCACATAGCCGCAGATATACGACACTGCCACCCTCTGAATGCAAACCCACTTGGACATGGTGACAGAATACAGGAGCGTGTTGCAGATGGTGGTGTATCGATCATATGCCATCACTGCCAGGAGGTACCCTTCAGTGGTGAGGAATACAGTGATGAAGCAGAATTGTGTGTCACATCTGTTGTAGGAAATGGCTTTGCTCCCTGCTAGGAAGCTCGCCATGGCTCTGGGGACAATGGTGGAGAAGTAGGTCTAAGAGCGACAGGTTCATGAGGAAGAAGTACATGGGGGTGTGAAGGTGAGAGTAGGCTCTAATAAGGAGGACCAGGATGGTGTTTCCCAGCACGGTTATCATGTAAATCACCAGGAACATCACAAAGGGGACAATCTGGAACCACAGACTTCTTCCAAACCCAAGCAAGATGAGTTCTGTCACTGCTGTGTGGTTTCCCCCTCTAACTGCTTCAGTAGCTGACATTTCCTTTAGAAAATAGAACAAGATAAAAATTTTAAAAAAGGTCAAATACAGATGATACATTGAAGCTTCTCCTAAGTGTTCTTCATCTCAATTGGGGTTAGTCACCTAGACACTTTGGAAAATCCCACTAGGTGCCTAAATACCTTTAAAAATCTGGCCTCAGTTTTTTGGGGTTTTTTGGAAAATTTTGCTATGAAGCCCAAATTAACCAACTTTCCCCTACAATCATGATTCATGACTCCTCTTCTTGGCTGATTAAGACGTGGGTAAATCCTTCATGAGAAATGCCATTGATTTATAAAAGGGTTATAGAAACAAAGCCTTTTACTTTGATTATTCTATTACTTTCAGTCTGTAAATCAGTATATATATGACTATATGATTTAATTAATCATTAATTAAATTTAATATATTAATATATATGATTTAATTAATAATCATTCCTGCTCCTGAGAGATTGCAATAGTTCTAGCTGAGAGCTTTAACCTTTGTACAGAATATCCTTACTCAGGGACATTTAATGGGAGTTTTGCCTGAGTATTGACAGAGTAAAGTCTGAGTACGAATGTAAGGACTTGGTATTTGCTTTTATCTACAAGTTCCTTCAACTGTGGCTGGATTTTGTGTTAAGTGTCTGATTCTGCCACCCTTATTCATACTGAGTACCTTCCTGCCAGTGAAGCCTCCGTGATAACAATGGATTGTTCATTTCAGTTGTTTTATAATTAACCTTACAAGTATGTGCATTCAGGCTCCCTTTCCCCACTGTGTCTAACAGACGGCTTTGTCAGGGTGACCCAGGCACATTCAGTGTTGATGTCTTGACCCTCTATCTCCCAATAAGGTCTATTGCACTTTATGCCTCCTGTGGCAGAACTCTGACCTTGTCCCTGTGGGTCCTGCGCTTCCAGGCAGTTTATGCTAGCTTCAGAGGCTCATTGCAATCCTCCACATAGCCCTTCTCTCTCTAGGGCCAGGGATACAGTCTACTGAGTCCTTGTCATCATAAGCCAGCAAGGAGGTTGGTGAGAGAACTCCCACAGTCTCTGTTGCTCCTACAGCCTTGTACCAAAAAAGTTTAGCCTCCTGTCCTGACAGTGGCCTGTCTTCCCCTCCCAGGAGGTGTTTCTGTAGTGGTGGGTTGGGGGGAACCTGGGCCCACCCTCTACTCCGAGTTCCGGCCCAGGGACCCTAATGGTAGCAGCTGTTGGCAGCCAACCTTTTACTGCTACATTTCCCTGGGCCACTTCCCCACAGCTCTCCTGCTTCTCCCTTTTTCACCCTTACCAATGACTTGAGGGTGTCTTCATTAACCAGCCCTTCAGCCACACTTCCTCTCCTCTGGCTCCCTGGCTCTTCTCTGCCTGACTGGAGTGAAACCTTTTATAGTATCAGAGGGGCCTTAATTAGAGTCAGGTGGTCACATTAGCTTAATGGTCTCACCTGACTCTTTGCAGGTTAATTGAAGTCAGGTGTTCTCATCAGCCTGGAGCAGCCCCTGCTCTGGTCAGTCAGGGAAGAGAAAATTGTTAATCCAGTGGCCAGTATATCTGTCTTCTACTCTGCTGTGCCAAACTGGCCTGGGTTTATCACACTCCCAAACTCAAAATTTAACACACATTAACCAAAATGCTCCACACTGTCATGTAAATGCAATGCAAAAGAGGACGGGCTCATCCAGTCAATTCCATTTGCTCTCCAATAGACAGTGGCAGAGAGCTCCTTCAACGATGGAGTCCTTCCACAACTGCAGTTCTTAAGTTGTTCTGGGCTCCTGTCAGGGTTCCCTCCCCACTCTGAACTCTGGGGTACAGATATGGGGACCTGCATGAAAGACTGCCTAAGCTTATTTCTACCAGCTTAGGTTAAAACTTCCCCAAGGCACTGCCACCACCAAGTGATTAAGACAAAAATTCAGGAAAAAGAGCCACTTGGAGTCCCTGTTTCCCCACAATATTCCCCCAAACCCCTTCACCCCCTTTCCTAGGGAGGCTTGAGAATAATATACTAACCAATTAGTTACAAAGTGAGCACAAACCAAACCCCTGGGTTTTTAGAACACTGAAAATCAATCAGGTTCTTAAAAGAATAATTTTATTTAAAACAAAAAAAAAGTAAAAGAATCATATCTGCAAAATCAGGATGGAAGGAAACTTTACAGGGTAAATAAAAAGATATAAAACACAGAGGATTCCCCTCTAGGCTTAGCTTCAAAGTTACAAAAAACAGGAATAACACTCCCTCTTAGCATAGGGAAAATTCACAAGCTAAAACAAAAGATAATCAAATGCATTTCCTTGCCTTTACTTATAATTTCTGTAATTTTATATGTATCATTTCAGGTATCTTTTCAAGAGATGGTTTACCTGCTTGGTCTCTCTCTCTCTATCCAGGGGGAGAGGCTTTGTTTGTGCTCTCTTTGTTTGTTCTCTATCCAAAGAGAGCACAAACAAAGCCTCTCCCCCTGTCCCAGATTTGAAAGTATCTTCTTTCCTTATTGGTCCTTTTGGTCAGGTGCCAACCAGATTATTTGAGCTTCTTAACCCCTTACAGGTAAAGTGATTCTTTACCTCTGGCCAGGAGGGATTTTATTTTACTGCATACATAAAGGTTGTTACCCTTTATATTTATGACAGCCCCTCTTCCCTCATTTCATCCACAGGTGACAGTTCTGAGCTCCCTTATTTCTACTTACAGATAGAGATAGAGATAGAGATAGAGATAGAGATAGAGAGAAAGAGAGAGACTTTCCCTGTTGGATATTATATAGGATTTTTTAAAGAGATTTTTCTTCAAGGGACTGCAACATCTTACAAATCAAACTTCTCTCTGGAATTTCTTTTGCCTACTATTATCACAATTATCACCTGAGATAACTGTTAGTAAAAGAGCTTAGAGAGCAAATATTATTCCAGGTTATCCAGCGAGATCACTGCATGTTTTAGACATAAACTATCTGTGTAGAGTCATTTTCTGTGTTTCCACCCTTAACTGGTCAGTTGTCTCTGTCATTTGTGTTACAGTTTAACGCTTCAGAAGGGAAAGAAAGCATTTTAAAATAAATCATAAATCCCCAGCAGATGGCAGGAGCACTCAGAATCATATGCCACATCTGCAACTCTTTACAATCTATCTATCTACCCTCATACACACACATCTATCTAACTATGTATCTATCAACTGAGTAGATTGCTGGTTGACAATGTCCGTAACAAGATCCTGATGCTGCAAACAAATACTTATGCCTGTGAAGAACTTGTCTCAAACACCTCTCAGGGATTGTCTAGGCATACTTAATCCTGCCTCAGGAAAGGGAGCCCGACTAGATGATCTCTCGAGGTCCCTTCCAGCCCTACAGTTCTGTCATTCTCTGGTAGCAGTCTCACTGAAATCAATAGGCTTATTTCTATCAATAATTGTCCTCATGTTCTTTATGTGTTTCCAGGGTCAGGCTCTTTCTTTCTTTCTTTCTTTCTTTCTTTATTGGCCAGAGCAAGTACTTTTGTGGGTGGAAGGGAAGAACTAGTTCTTGCTAACCATGTAGCAGTTTTGGACCCAGTTCTTCAAGCACTTCCCTTCAGGCATAGTCTTTACTATGGTGCGTTCTTCCATTGACTTCAGTGCTATGCCTGGCAATATTTAACTGAAGAAATGGGCAAAAAGGCTTTTCAGTGCTAGGCTAAAATAAGGTATAATTCAGACCTGGCACCAAGGAAATCTGAGGGAGTATTGACCTAAAATCGATTACAATTGAGAGCATATAGACAGAATAAGAAAGAATAACCAGGAAATCAATAAGAAAATATACCTTTAAATACATAATGCCTCAATACCTTACCTTGTTTGGAATCCAGGTAAAGTCACCAGAATATCAAGTGTCTGGGGAACTGGTGCCTGTTTTATCACGGTGTTATGGTAAATCTCAAAAGCAGTATATGAAGAGATCACACTGGGCACTCAGCAGAGAGGAGTTTGTTCTATTGTAGGCTACATGGCTGCATCTACCTCAAACATAAACTCCAGATCTTCGCTAAACTAACTCAGCAGCACCACAAAGCAAGGTTTGCACTGTCTCCTCTAACTGAGACAGCACTACTTCTAACGGTTCCACCAGCCTTTGAGAGGCAGGGCCAAAGTGACAAAAGAATTAAAGAGATGTCCAAGGGAGCTGATGTAAGACAGGTCACACCTTGACTTGAAACACAGTTGACTTGTTTGAACTTTGTTAATATCTCCTGAGGAGGCACAAGAAACTTGTGCTTATAATCATACCGGTGGGAATACAAAAAATCCAAGTGATTGAGTCATAGAAAGAGTGTGCTTACCAGAGAAAATACTATCTATCTATCTATCTTTTTGTTCGAAGGTCATTAATAAAAATGTCCATGAATGTCTCCCTGTGGTCAAACATCCCAAAGCCCTCCAATGAACCTATGAAAATTATCAAAACAAAATGTTTTCCTTGACCCAATTTATTTATTCTTTTCAGATGATCTGTTCATCTCTCAATGCTTAAATGGCCAGGATAACAGCTCTCAGTACCTAAGTTTTTGACTTTGAGCATAAGCAATGCCATCTCCCTCTAGGTGTTCGGATGCCTGTCTCCCAGAGTGATCCACAAACCAGGAAAGATAGGCATTCACCCGCCTAGCATGCATGAGGGGCCCAGTCTCGTAGGTATGCTTTAAGGAGACCTACCAGATCTGGTCCCATTCAAACCCTGTTTGTCAGAAGCACAGGAAACAGCAGTGGTGGCCATCTTGTAACTTTTAGTCCAGGGCATAGAGCACTCCCCTGTGAGATACCCAAGTTCAATCCCTGTTCAGGAACAGGGGGAGAAAGGATTTAAACAGGGTTCCTCCACCTTTCCAGAGAGTGCTCTAACCACCTGGCTATGGGATATTCTGATGTGGGACTCCTGTTGAAGCTGTTCCGGTGCGGATTGAATACTTAAAAATACATTGGGGAGGAGACAGAGCGAGAGAATGACTCTATAGTAGTCTGATGGTTAGAGTGACAAGATGGGAGACCTTTGGTCTATCCCCTCTGGGCCAACGACTCTTTAATTAGTTAGACAAAGTGTGTATCTTCCCTCATTTGTGGATCTCTCTAGGAGACTGGCATCCAGATACCTGGGGGGATTCAGCAGTGCCCATTCTCAAAGGCATAAACTTAGATGCTGAGGGAACATTTACCCTGAAAATTGAGGTGACGAGTGAGTTTAGGGGTCTACGGGGTTCAGCAGGAGTTGTGTGAATCACAGTGGTGCCTAAAACTGTGACTCAGGAAACTAAACCCAGACTTTGTGAAACTAGGCCTCTGTGCCTCAGTTCCCCATCTGCTAGATGGGGATAATAACACTTCCCTGCCTCACAACAGGATCGCGAGGATAAATGTGTTAAAGATTGGCCTAGAATAGAACCGTCTGGAAAGTGGATTTTTTTTTCCTTTCAGAAAAAAATTGACTTTTTGTCAAAAAAGCAAAATTTCCAAAATTTGAACATTTACATCTGAAAGTTGACAAAAACTATTAAAAAGCAACAGAGAGTCCGGTGGCACCTTTAAGACTAAAAGATGTATTGGACCATAAGCTTTCGTGGGTGAATGCCCACTTCGTCGGATGCATGCATGCTCTGGAAAGGTGGGGGAACCCTGTTTAAATCCTTTCTCTCCCTGTTCCTGAAGAGGGATTGCATGCATGCATCCGACGAAGTGGGCATTCACCCACGAAAGCTTATGCTCCAATACATCTGTTAGTCTTAAAGGTGCCACAGGACTCTCTGTTGCTTTTTACAGATCCAGACTAACACGGCTACCCCTCTGATACTTACAAACTATTAAAGTAAATTAAATTCTAAAAAAATGGATTTTCAGCCAAAAATGTTCATTTTCTATGTTTTCATCTTTTTTTCAAATGAAATCTTGACAATTTTCAAGGACTGTAGGCACTTTCTGTGAGCACTTTGTTTTGTCACCCCTGCAATTTTGCACTGGAAACAGTTTGAATGGAACATTTTTGACCACTCCTGGCACAGACACTGCAGCCATTTAATAGGTCTTGGTTTTGTGACCAGCTCTAGAGTTGAGTTATGATAGTTCCCCCCACTAGAGTGGATCATGAGGCTTATTTCATCCCTGTGCAATCTTCAAAGGCGGAAGTAGACTGGAAATTTCAGAGGAGACTAAAGGAGCTTGATGCCCAACACTCATTGAAATTCAATGGTGGTGGCACATAACTTCCTTTAATTCTTTTGAAACTCTCCTCTTAAATCAGGAGATCTAGATTCTGCTCTAAGGTCTCCCACTGCCGGTGTGAGTTTAAACAAGCTACACAACCTTTGTGCCTCCCAATGTCCCTGTCAGCTGCAGTCACTATGACTGGTTTTATTGAGCCAAAGGGAGTTAGGAATCCAAATTCCATTGACAGTGTCTCTAAAAAATTCAGTTGTCATTGAAATTTGTCAGATTTTTCTTGAAAAGAAACCTCAAAAAAATTCCAGGAAAAACACTGACGAACATGAAAATAATTTCACAAACAGCTCAATTCACCACCCAGGGTACTGAGTTCTTCTGAAAATTCTGGCCTCAGGGCATACAAGTAAATTACATCCCAGGTCCAGCAGTGGGCAAGATGATTTCTGACCTGCTGTGAAGCACCAAGTATTGGCTATTGCCCAAAGCCACTAAGAAGGTCAGTGGCAAAATCAGGAGCCAAGACCCAGAGGACACAGGAGCCTAAATACCTTTGAGAACCTTGGTCTGAACCAAGTTTCTGAATTCCCATCTAGTGCACTAACTGCCTTAGACTCTTGAAAATAAAAGTCAAAATATGTAATGTTTGTGTGCAAATCTGGAGTCCTTGGAGGATGCAGAAAAACAGCAGCATTTGAAAATGTGGCTCAAATAATTATTGCAAATATTGTCTTAATAGTATCAAGACAGCAAATATAAATGTTGAAAGATCTCAGAAATGACCTGGACTTGGCATATAAGGAAATGATGCCTTGTAGACACCAACTTTGAACTCACTAAAATCTCCAGGAGCTGCAGGAACATAGCAGTTTTTGTCTTTAATACTGGGATCAGAGTTTAAGTTATTGTTAATGTTCTCTGATAAACACACTCATACCCATACTAATGTGCACATTGAAACACACTCAATAATGCACATTTACAATACATAACAACATAATGCACTCGTACAACATTTTTCACTGATAAACACAATTTTGTGCATTCACAAATGCACAATAGTGCACAGTGAGAAACATATTCACGTTAGGTACATTCTCAATTCAGATCTGTAAATCTGAGAATGCAGTAGCTGTTGGGTGACTGGTGGGACATGAGACTGGTTGGACACAGCCCTTGTCTGAGTGAGGTAGCTCTTCAGAGCACACAAAATGCCATCTCATTCTCTCTCACACACAAACACATTTTGACACATAGCTCCTCTCTCTTTCTTTCTTTCTTTCTTAGTTTCCTCCCCATCTGTCTGTCTGTCCATTCTTTTCCCTTTATAATTTGTACTGCAGTAGCACCCATTGTGCTAAGAGCTGTACAAACAGGGGGAAAAAAACCAGTGGCCTGCCATGAAGAGCTGACAATCTAAGGCCCTGATCCTGCAAAGAGCTAAATAGATCTTTTGAGTTATTTTCTGTACTTTCAAATGCTTGGGTTTCTTTTCATTTAAACCTTAGCTCTTGAATGCATCACTGAGATACTGTAATGATAACACAAAACACAGATCATCATCCACTGGCAATTGGCCAGTGGAATTCACAGTCACAAGATAGCCTGGAAGCAAGGAGATTAGTAGGAGATCCCCTGGGTCTGAGCTCAGGTGGTTAGCCCGAGCATCTGTTGATGTCACAAGTCCACACAGCTATTTCTAGCACACTAGTCTGTCTATCTGGGCTGAGAGGCTCACTCTTAGCTACAGTGAAGACATACCATTTGGGACTAGCACAATAATGATAATAGTGTAGATGAAATCTGTGGGACAACCCACATCAGATAAAAGGGCACATTTGCTTAGTCATTCTTTGTGGTTGCTTCTTATAGAGCAGCTCCTGACTGAACCACGCTTACAGTATATTCCCAGTGTCTCTTGCCAGCTCCAGGGGCAGAGTTAAGGTTATGGGGCTGTATTTCCTGATTCTCAGAGGTTTAAGTATAAGGACGTTTGACTTTCTAGACAGGTACTAGAGGCACTGACAGTCAGCTTTAGCTTTGTGTTAACAAAGTTTTCAGGTAGCGAATAGTCTAGCCCTTGGATTGTAAGCTTTAAGGGACAGAGATTTTCTACCGTATCCAGCACAATGGGGCCCTGGCCTCTCATACTACCATAAAAAATTAAGTACTACTTCCACTCTATTAATGATGGAACTAAAAGTACATGGGTCACATTCTTATACAGGGAACAAACACAGATTCTGAATAAGATTTGTTAACACTGTGCAACATGTTCATGAAACTTGATAAAAACAAAATGTTTAAAAAGTGATCATTAAAAAAAAATTACGTCTTCATTTCCCTCCCTGAGAAGAGCATTCTGCTCATCAGTCTCCTGATAGCCTTCTTCATCTCGGTGTTCCTCAGTGTATAGATTATTGGATTCAGCATTGGGGTGATTACAGTGTAAAGGACAGAGACCACCTTGTCCATGGGGAATTTCCGGAAGGGTCGAGCGTAGATGAAGATGAAGGGTATGAATATTAAACACAAAACCATGATCTGAGTTCCGCAGGTGGAGAAAGCCTTGCGCTTCCCTTCCTTGAGGTGTGTCCTTATCTTGACTAAGATGACAGTGTATGAAATGAGCAGGAGGATGAAGATAATTATGGCAAGTACCCCACTTTGGGAGACCATCAGCAGCTCAAACAGGTAGGTGTCGGTGCAGGCCAGTTTGACAACTTGTGGGATATCGCAGTAGAAATTGTCCAGGACATTTGACCCACAGAACGGTAACTGGAGGACCAATCCAATCTGAATAGTAGAGTGAGCCAATCCACCCATCCATGTGCCTGCCACTAACCCCACACACACACCCCGGTTCATGATAGTTAAGTATCGCAATGGTTTATGGACGGCCACGTACCTATCGGCAGCCATCACCACAAGTAAAAAGACCATAGCACCAGCAATGAAGTGGAAGAAGAACATCTGGAGGATGCACTCATTGAATGAGATGGTTTTGTGCTGGGAGAGGAGACCCGACAGCATCTTCGGCACACTGACTGTAGAATCACTAATATCTATGAAAGCTAGGTTGGCCAGCAGAAAGTACATCGGTGTGTGGAGTCGGTCGTTGGAGATCACGGTGATGATGATGATGAAGTTTCCCAGCCAGGTTGTCAGGTAGACTATGGAAAAGATGATGAAGAGGAATCGCTGCAGCTCAGGACTTTGGGTGAGGCCCAAGAGGACAAATTCTGTCACTGTGGCAGTTAGGTTCTTCTGCTCCATTTCGTGTCCTTAAAATATACCTGGAATCTGAATAATGATAATAATTAATAAAATGTTTTTATATTTTTCCACCTTTAAATTACTGATATTAAATCAATGTTAACTCCACTTTAAGAAAGACATTGGGTATGGGTAGTTCCTGATTTTCCTAAATTAAACACTATCTCCTCAGCTCCACTGTAGGGGAACTCTGCTTCAGCAAACCCTAAGAGCTCCCCCATTGGGGATCTGCATGGGATACTTGGGAGTGAAGAGGAGTGGTTTGTCCATCAAAGAAGCACTAGCTAACCCCAGTCCGCATTCATCTTCCTACAGCTCTGGTGGTGCAGTGCTCCCAAGGTCCACAGAGTCTTCTTGGAGCCTAGAGGTTCGGTGTTGGGAAGGATAGGAGTTGCAAAGGGTTGCACTTAGGTAAAGATTCTCAGAGTCCAGGGGTTCTCAGCCTGAGGGTCACAACCAGGTGTCAGAAGGTCACTATGACCAGATTGACCTACATATATGGCTAAATGGGAGTAAGGTCCCGATGGGATGGGAGCTGGAATGGAAAAAACTTGAGAGCCACCAAATTAAGGGATTCAGATGCTGAATGTATGGCCTCAATACCAGAGGTGCTGAGCATATTAACTTTTTCCCTTTACAGCAGCACATCCACCAAAGAGATTCCATCTTACTGACTGATCTTTTCTGAGGTGAGCAGGTGTGTTTCAGTGCCTATGGATTCTGCTGCAGAACTTTAAGTACCAGTGTTTAAAAATTGTGAACACAATGATTTCCATGTATGCGCTTAGCCTGAGATGTTCAATCCCACCCAGAAGATGTGGACACCTGTTTTCCATTACAATTTTGGAAAATCTCTAGAGCTGCTTTAAAAAGATATTATTTCCATAAAAATCTTGCAAAGGAAAAACATGATATTTTTGGTTCAAACTTTTTTCACACGGATTTTTTTAAAATGTGACAAAATGTTAATGTTCATTTCATTGCTATTCAAATCCCAATTTTATTTTGATCACTTTCATACTGACATTTTAATTTTGATTCAGCATTAAAAAAAAAACAAATTCTAGTTTTCTTTTTTTGGTGTTTGTATTCTCCATATCCTCCCATGCATTTTCTCTCCCATTTTTAGTTTGCCATTTGGAAAAATGAGGGGGAGGGAAGGAGGGAAGAAAAAAGTGTGAGAAAGTGAGAAAAATGGCTTTACTTCACTTTTTGCCCACTTGAAAATGTAAAGACTGGAATTTTTGGTTCAAGGTTTCATGAAACAAATATTTGTCTTTGAACTATTCAGATGATTTTTTTAAAAAATTATTAAAACAGATTTTCCCATCCACAATTTGTTGACAGAATTATGTATTTACTTATTTATTTATCTGTTTCTGTAAAAGAATGTCAACCAGCTCTAAATGACAGTGAGATATTGCTGTGAGAAATGTGGGGGGATGGGTTTGTGGGTAAACCACTGGCCTGGGGCTCTGAGGAGTGAGGTTCAATTTCTGTCCTGCCACAGACAACCTTTGTGCTCATGGATAACTCACATCCCCTCCTGGTGTGGGATTTTCCAAAGAGAATAAGGGAGCTAAGTGACCAATTCCACTTGATCTTCCCTTTGATAAGTGGATTCCTAACCTCTCCATGGTCCTTTGAAAAACACAAACTCTGTGCCTCGGTTTCCCTATCTGAAAGGGGAGTAGTTCTGCAACTCCCCTGCTTGGCAGGAGGGCTGTGAGGGTCAATCCTCTAATGACCATGAAGCACTCAAGGTACAATGGCAATGAGGTGGATAACTCTGGGGGGAAGGCAGTGAAATTGTTGGGGGGAGGCATTGTCCACCACCATCCTGTAGACCTCAGAGACTCCCTACTTTGGTGCAGCTTTTAAGGTTTGGAGGTTTACAGGGGACATGTCCAAGGACTGAACTCAAGATATCTTGATGTAAAAGCATGAGCGTCTACTAGCTGAATTAAGTGACCAAAACTGTTAGGTCAGCTGCTGTAGGAGACCCATAAATCTCTGTCCATGCTCATGCTAATCAAACAGAGAGGCATACTGCATTAGCATGGGCTGCACCTTGATCCCTGTTAGACACGTGGTTTTTGAACATTTCAGGCACTTTTAGGCTGGGAGTTTTCAAGGAGACTAAGGGACTGAGGTGCCAAGCTCTTACCGAAATTCTGATAGCTTTGAAATCCCAGACTAAAGCTATTAGACAGCTAAAAAAAGGTAAGCTTTTATAAAAGCAAGAAGCCCACAATGGAAATCTCACTGTGGTTTTATCTGCATATCAGGACACTTCCCTGGGCTCTTTCTCATTGTCATTCACACCTCCACACTGTCCCAGTGACATCTCTCTCAGATCTGAGCAGCTTACAGCCCTGCCATGAGAGAAACCTAGTTCGAGAGATTTAGGCACAGGAAGACCTCAGACAACTCTGTGAGTGTTACATGTTATCTCCCAAACCAGGTCATTCTTTCTTTATCAGTGGGGGTCTCTGAGCATCTGTCCTCCTTATAATAACAGTACCTATCCCTAGTATCACATGGCACGTTTTCTGAATCAAGAGTCAATACCTTACATGACCTGCCGTGTCTGTGATCTCAGAGCCAGCTGCCTCCAAACGATCGAGGATGGCCTGGGAAGTCAAACCTCAGAGCTGATGATTGAGGTCCTGACCAGCAGGGGAAGAAGACCTGATTCCAAGGAGGACATAGCCCCAGAAATCTTCCCCTTATATGCTTATTTACCCCTACTAAGGCTGATACTAGGAGCAAAGAGTGTCTGAAATACCCTTGAGCTTTGGTAGGCACAATCAAGACAGTTGCTCCTTTGGAGATTTGGGGATTCATTCACAAGAGGAGTCATTAAAAACTTCATGGCATTCTTCAGTCTCTTCATGTGTTTATTCTAACCATGCAAACATTAGAGGCTTTGAAAATTCCTTCCTGTGCTGAGAAGCTATTTGGGACACAGTGGAAGAACTGGATATTTGACTGGCCTCCGAAGCTGAGGAAATCCCATGACTGCTGAGTTTTGTTCCTGTTCTATCTGAGAAGGATAGAGCTAAACAAGGAGTTAGAGCGGGAGAGAAAAAATTCAGGGCTTCTCGGTTCCATGTCAATTCTAGATGGGGAGTGATCTCAACGATTAGAGCAGGGAGTAATTGTATTTCTGGATCCCTCATGGGCCCATTTGACATATATTGTCCAAGAGCTTTACTGAAGGACTGGTAACATTTGGTGAGATATGATTCAAAAAGATCAAAGTCCAAAGTTGGTCTGCTTTTGGACTCAGCAGCCAATATACAGTCAGAGACCTGAAATGTCAATAATGAGGCTCAGCAGGCACCTGGGGACTTATTGTGTTAACGAGGTATAAAGTTGTCAATTAGAACATCCCTCTACCTAATTTTATCAGGCACTTCAGTAACAACAGTGATGGGATCCTTTTTAGTGCTTAGAATAGAATAGAATAGAATAGAATAGAATAGAATAGAATAGAAATCAAACCTGTTGCCATGCCAAGTCATTACGGGTAGAGTTGGATGAATAACAGACTTTTTTGGTTCACTGGCTGTTTAAACATTTGAAATTAATTTTCAGTTTCAGATCAAACAGAAAATAACATTTTTAAAAAACATTTTTGGTGATTGAAAAGTCCAAGAAGTTTTGATCTCAAAACAAACTGACACATTGGCAATGCCAAAGCAAAGTATTTCATTCTGTATCAACCTGAGAAATTTTGTTTAGACTTTCAGGCATTTTGCCAAAAGCAAATAAAATATTTCCAAAACCACAGAAGGCAAACAGCATGGTGGTAGTGGTAGAGTGCACCCTCATAAGCCTTACCCAGTGGTCATGGCATTCATCAAAAATGTAAGAAACCTGGGTTCATTCCCCCTCAACCCTCATCTAATGAGGATAAAGGAATTGAATGAGGGTCTCCCCCATTACAGGAAAACAACCCTGACACTGGGCTATGGGATAGTCTGGGTTGAGTTCTTCTCAGTCTCGCGTATTGAAGCTGTTCAATTTTTTTTTTTTTATAAATAATTAAACAGCCAATAGAGCAGGAATATGACCTTGTGTCTCCCCCATCTCAGGTGACCACATCACCAACCAAGTGGTAGAGCAATACTCACTATCACCCAGGCCAAAGACTATATATTGCCATTCATATTGGCAATTCACAGTCATTCATAATGACAGTGGATAGTCACTGGGCGAGGGAAAAAGAGTGAGGCTTCCTTATAGCACTCTGCCCAACTTAAACACTGGGCATCCTCTTATCCTTCAACCTCTCCCTTCAGTGAGCCCTGTACAACCACGTCCTTTTCAAACTCTGCCTTCAGTGACCCCTGTGCAACCCTGTACCCATCATATCCTGCACTCACGGACGCCAGTGCAGCCCCGCCCTCATCACTCTCTGTCCCCACTCACCTCTGTTGAATACCATTCCTTTATTTTTTTCTATATATTCTCATTGACTTCATTCATTATATATAGGTGTAACTCATTTGAAATTCATTGACTTTTTTAAAAGATATTACTGTCAGAACTAGCTTGTCACTATTCTCTCAGAGCAGTGTTGGTTCAGGAGATCTTACAGGCAGTGCTTAATTTGTAATGCAAGAGGTGCCGGTGTTCTGGCAATTAGGTGCCAGGGCTCAAGCAATTTTTTTACATTCATAACTGATACAGCAATCCCAGAGGTGCCGGGGCTAGGAACTGACAAGCATAGAGTGCCGGGGCTCAGCCCTGGCAAGCCATGGCACAAATTAAGCACTGCTTACAGGACTATAGATAGTTATAATTCATTTTTGGATCTGAAAACCGAATTCTGATACACAGGGAGTGTAAATCTATTCAGGAAGAAATACCCATTTTTACCTAAATATTTTTCAGTGTAGAACACCCTCATTAGTTCTTAAATTTTGAAAATATAGAACTTGCTGGGAAAGAAAAAAGAATCACAATATTCTTTGAAAATTTACCCAATTTTTTTTTTTTAATTTTTGAAAAGAATTTATTTTTTCTCTTGCAAATGTCATAAATCTTTCCTTTTTTATCTAAATTCCTTTCTTTCTTCCTTAGGGAGAGAAAAGGAGTAAATGTAAAAAAAACAAAATCTAAATATATTTAGGAAAGTTACTTGTTCTTTTAGTTTTCTTGAAATTAAAGATCTGGGAAATGTGCTAAGGGATTTTTTTTAAAAATGTTATTGATCTATTATCAATAAAAAAGCCAGTTTTGAAAAAACAAAAGCAAAAAAATCTTTGCAACCTCTCTTTTTATCAGGATTAGCAGAAAAGGTAACCAAAGACAAGTTTAGTTTAACCTGTGAAGTTAGCGATAGAAATAGAAATATCATGTAAGAAAATTAAAACCAATTCTTTGTGAAAGTAAGGTCTCAATGTTATTAAGCCATTCAGATGAGAAGTAATATTGTAAATGCACCTAATGGCATATATGTATAATGGAGAAAAGAGCAAGCCATAAAGCAAAAGAATGTACGTATCCACCTACTGGAACATTGTATAATAATATCTTCACAATCAGTACACTGGTGATGATCCATAATTTATTCAACGGGTTTTTTTCAGAGAAGATATTGATTTTTATGGATTCCTCTTCAGTTGAAATAATTCTTAGAATTTCAGCCAGCAATTCTCAGTGTCAAAGCCCCAGCTGGTGGAAGTCAATTAGGAAGATGCTCCCATTTCCTCCATCTGGGGATCTGGCCCATTTATCTGCATGGAACCATGTCTTATTTACACCGACTGCTATTTTAAATTTAGATGGCGGTTCTGGTACTCAGATCATTTGTGAGCACAGATTCTCATGAGCATGCAGTATTTGATCTCTTTTGACTACACACCCATTTCACATGCCTTAAACACCTGCTCTCTGATGCATCACTAAGATCAGATTTATAACACAAATGTACACTGGAAGATAAATTATGTCTCTGTTTCCCTCCCTGAGCACAATCTCGGCATTTCTTAGCATGTAGATCATCGGGTTCACCATTGGGATGATTACAGTGTAAATGACTTATATCACCTTGTCCAGGGTGATGTCGGAGAAAAACTGAGTTCTCACTATTTTGTTTAGGTACAGCAAGTCAGAGCTTTATTAACTTTCACATGTGCAGAGGAGAGAGCAAGCAGGTCTCTCTCTGGTAACTAATTACAGCAAGCATTTATACCTTTCATTACAGAAATAATGAGGGACAGCTGCATTTTGTTTATACATAGGCCATCTTGATATCTCATTTCCTTACTTGTTTTGACTCTTGCCTACATACAATTAGTTTCTATACCTTATCTACACAAGGTCTTCTACACCTTATCTATACTGAGGTCACAATGACTTCTTACACAACTCTTTCTCACCCGCCTCACACAATCCTCGCTTCTACAAATCTCGCGTTATCAGGGTTATCAGGGTCACAGCTAGCTTGACTCTTGCTAACAAAGACTGTCTCTTGCTAACGAAGCCTGACTCTTGCTAACAACCATCATGCATTGCAGTTCCCTTCTGTCAGTTCTTTTCTCTGCTTCCACAGTGAACTGCTTCAAGGGTTGTGTGTAGATGAAGACACTGGGTATGGCTTGTAAACACACCACGATTATCTGGGTCCCGCAGGTGGACACAGCCTTGTGCTTCCCGTCTGCGACGTGTGTCCTGATCTTGACTAAGATGACAGAGTAGGAAATAAGCAGAATGATTAATATTATTATAACCCCTAACCCACTACTGAAGACCATCTGCAGTTCTATCAAGTGAGTGTCAGCGCAGGCCAGTTTGATGACCTGTGGGACATCACAGTAGAAATTGTCCAGGACATTTGGACCACAGAACAGTAACTGGAGGAGTAATCCAAATTGAATAGCAGAGTAAGCCAATCAACCCAGCCATGTTCCTAACACTAACATGTGCACACCCTCATTCATGATAGTCATGTTCCTCAGTGGTTTATAGATGACCATGTACCGATCAAGCGCTATGCTCACAAGGCATAATGACATAGCACCAGCGATGAAGTGGAGGAAGAATATCTGGAGGAGGCACTCATTGAATGAGATGGTTTTACGCTTGGAGAGGAGACCTGACAACAGTTTTGGAGTATTTACTGATGATTGACATCCAGGAAAGCCAAGTTGTCCTGTAGGAAGCACATGGGGGTGTGGAGCTAGTGGTCGGTGATCACGATTGTGATGATGGTGAAATTTCCCAGCCAGGCGCTCACATAAAATATGAAAAAAAACATAAAGAGTAATCGTTGCAGCTCAGGACTCTGGGTGAGGCCCCAGAGAACAAATTCTGTCATTGGGATGGTGAGGATCTTCTCCATTGATTAACTTCAAAATGTGCCTGCAGAGGGAAGAGTGATGATAATAATTATGTTGTAATCCCAGTGCATTACTGTTATTAAATTAATATGAAACTCCACCTTTAAACAATACGTGTTTGGCAATTACCTTTATTTGCTAAATTCCACACGGTGTCTTCTGGCCCAATAGTGCATAACTCTTCTTCAGCAAAACTTACGAGCTCCACCAGTGATTGTCTCCAGTTCTGAGGTCCTTGGGGGTGAAAGGGAGTGGACTACTCACCCAAACAAGACCTCAGCCAACCATTGTCTCCATTAACCTTCCTGCAGCCCTGATGGTGAAGACCTCCCATGGTCCACAGATTCCTGATGGGGACCTAGAAGTTCAGGGTTGGGAAGAATGTGGATGTGGAGAGAGCATGCTTAGGTGGAGATTCTCAGAGTCCATGGGTTCTCAACACAGAGGTCAGAGATGCTACATGGAAGGGAGGTCTCAGCTAGATTCTCACTAGATGGAGGGAAGATGGAATGGAAAATTTAAGAACCACCAATTTTGGGGATTCAGATGCCCAGTTCATGGCCTTGACACCTGTATCCCACTTTAACACAATGATGGTCTTTGACCCCTTTGGCATCTTCTCGGGGCTACAAAAAGAGAAGAAATTTAGTCTGATTGACTTCAGCAGGAATAGCATGTGCTCAATATCTCTGAAAAATCAAATTGCTATATTTCGGTGCCAATGGGTTCCGGTGCTGAACTTTAAACATCAGCATTGGAAAATACATAAAGGTTTCCAGGTACGCATCTAGGGTGAAATATTCAAAGCTGCCTTGAATTATGGATGCTGAACTCCCAGTAGCATTTTTGAAAATTTCTAGAGCTGATCAAAAGACTCATTTTTTAAAACAAAATACACCAATGAAATATTTGTTTTGTTTTTGTTTTTAAAAAAAAGGTTTATTTTCTAAAGCAAAGAAAATGAGTTTGGATTTCACTGCTGTTCAAATCCAAGTTTTCATTTCAATTTTAACCATTTTTTTTCAAATATCAAATTCTAACTGAAATTTTCACTTTGTTTCCTTTTTCTGGGAAGCAACAAGAAATCTTTTTCAATTTTAATAATACTTACCTCTTTATAGTGCTTTTCCTCAATAAATCTCAAAGCACATTACAGGAGAGGACACTATCATTATCCTGGTTTTACAGATGGGGAAACTGAAGGAGAAAGAGGGAAGTGAGTTGTTCAATTAACTGGCAGACAAATTGCAGAGCCAGGACTAGAAGACAGCTTTTCTGAGTTCCACACCAGTGCACTGTCTGCTTGGCTATGCCACTTTCAATCTCCCCATGACCCAGTTTTCTCCCTCTTTTTTCCTTTAACTCATTTTCTCCAAAGGTAAAAATGAGAGGAAAATAAAAATATCTGAGAAAATGGTATGTGGCAGGGAGTGGGAAAACACTTTCTCTTACTTTTCTTACACTTGAAAATGTAAGAAATGAAATGTCTAGTTCAAATTTTCTGTTAAAAAATGGAATAAGAGATTTTCCTCCCCTTAGACTCCTCTAAGAACCCAGGCCAATATTAGAAAAGCTGCCCACCTACTGTTTATACCCTGCAGTAGTGTAAATCCCATGACTCCTGGGTTCTCTTCCTGGCTGTGAGATATAAATCTGATCAAAGGCTTAGATCTGTAGAAAATTAGTCAGAATTTCTGGGGTTTAGGCCAGTTCCAGAAAGTGAGTTGGATGCAGTGGTGAGAACAAGGGCGAGATGAAAATACTGATGACCTTTCAATGACCTCTGACTGAACAGTCAAATTCAAATTTGGTCTCATTTTGGACTCAGCAGCCAATCGGGGTTCCCAAATTTCAACATTCCAGCTCAAAAGAAACATGGTAATTTATTGTGTGGACCTGGTAGAATCATCTCAATTGGAATATTCTATTTCCTAATTTTACTGAATAGATCAGTATCATTTCTGATAACATCCTTTTTTGTGCTTTGAATATAATAGAATAGAACCATCTCTACTAGTTTATAATAGAACAGAATAGACATACATGTACTAGTTTTGAATGGAATAGGATAGAATAGAAAAGATTTCTAATTTGTAAGGTTGTGGGCAGGCCAATTCCAGTAAAGCTCCCTTCACTTTAGAATTGCCTACCATATTTCCCAACAGAATCTAAATTGGTTGATGTCTTGGGCTTTACACCAGCTATGCTGTTCTCCAAGGTTCTCCATCTAATTATCTATGTAGGTGCTAACTATATGGTCTCCATCACTACAGCAGATAAACATGGAATTTCAAAAGCACTTAACAGGCTCAATGGGTAGTGATCAATGGCTCCATGTCTAGTTGGCAGCCGGTTTCAAGCGGAGTGCCCTAAGGGTCGGTCCTGGGGCCGGTTTTGTTCAATATCTTTATTAATGATCTGGAGGATGGTGTGGATTGCACCCTCAGCAAGTTTGCAGACAACACTAAACTGAGAGGAGTGGTAGATATGCTGGAGGGTACAGATAGGATACAGAGGGACCTAGAAAAATTAGAGGATTGGGCCAAAAGAAATCTGATGAGGTTCAACAAGGACAAGTGCAGAGTCCTGCACTTAGGACGGAAGAATCCCGTGCACTGCTACAGATTAGGGACCAAATGGCTAGGCAGCAGTTCTGCAGAAAAGGACCTAGGGGTTACAGTAGACGAGAAGCTGGATATGAGTCAACAGTGTGCCCTTGTTGCCAAGAAGGCGAAGGGCATTTTGGGCTGTATAAGTAGGAGCATTGCCAGCAGATCGAGGGACGTGATCATTCCCCTCTATTTGTCATTGGTGAGACCTCATCTGGAGTACTGTGTCCAGTTTTGGGCCCCACACTACAAGAAGGATGTTGAAAAATTAGAAAGAGTCCAGCGGAGGGCAACAAAAATGATTAGGGGGCTGGAGCACATGACTTATGAGGAGAGGCTGAGGGAACTAGGATTGTTTAGTCTTCAGAAGAGAAGAATGAGGGGGGGGGATTTGATAGCTGCTTTCAACTACCTGAAAGGGGGTTCCAAAGAGGATGGACCTAGACTGTTCTCAGTGGTAGCAGATGACAGAAGGAGTAATGGTCTCAAGTTGCAGTGGGGGATGTTTAGGTTGGATATTAGGAAAAACTTTTTCACTAGGAGAAGGATGAAGCACTGGAATGGGTTACCTAGGGAGATGGTGGACTCTCCTTGCTCAGAGGTTTTTAAGGTCAGGCTTGACAAAGCCCTTGCTGGGATGATTTAGTTGGGAATTGGTCCTGCTTTGAGCAGGGGGTTGGACTAGATGATATCCTGAGGTCCCTTCCAACCCTGATATTCTGTGATTCTATGCTTCTAAGATTTTAGGAGCACAAGTCCCACTGAAAGTCACTGATACACCTGGATCACAGATCGGTTGAATAAGAAGAAGCCTTTCTTTGCTTAATTAATTTTCACAATCAAACAACAATTTAAATCCTTAAAAGTTATAAATATAAGATCAGCCATACTGGATCAGACCAATGGTCCATCAAGCCCAGTATCCTGTCCTTCAACAGTGGCGAATGCCAGATGCCCCAAAGGAAATGAACAGGACAGGGCAATTACCAAGTGTTCCATTCCCTGTCGTCCAATCCCAGCATCTGGCAGCCAGTAGCTTAGAGACACCCAGAGCATGAGGTTGCATCCCTGGCCATCTTGGCTAATAGCCATTGCTGGACCTGTCCTCCCTGAATTTATCTAATTCTTTTGAACCTAGTTATAGACAAAATATTTCACAAAAATTTTCAATAACATTTTCATTTCAAATATTTGACTAAAATGATTAGGTTTTGATTTTTCAGTTTTGTTTTCTTTTGTTGGATTTTTTACTACTGTTCCCTTTTAATCTTTTTTTTACTTTCTCCCCTTTTTCTAACAAGAAATGAAAGAGAAGAAGAGAAAAGGGAGAAGAATAGAAAACCCAAAGAGTAAATTAATTATATTTTGATTTTATGCTTTTTATTTTTATGCTCCAAAAATTCTCAAAAATGTATTAGAATATTTTCACTTTATTTTCTAATTTCAGCAAAAAGCTACCTTATTTTAAAATCCTCATGCCAGTAAAGAAATATTTAGGATACATAATGTTTTCAACATATTTGAAAATGTTTTTCTCCCCATCACACCCTGCCTCAGTGACTCCTGTGTAGCCCCGTCCTCTTCATTTTCTGCCCCCACTCAACTCTGCTGAAAACCATTCCTTTATTTTTTTTTTACATTCCTGTTGTCTTCATTTATTATATACAGGTGTAATTGATTTGAAATTCATTAACAGTGTTTTTTAAAGATGTTACTGCCAGAAGTAGCTTCTAGCTATTCTCTTAGAGCCACATTGGTTAGGAGATCTTATAGGAGTATAAATAGTCATAATTCATCTTGGATCTGAAAATCCAATTTTGATACACATGGAGGGTACATCTTATCAGGAAAGAGAGCCCCTTTTATTTTTCACTATAGAACTTTTCTTTAGTACATCAACTTTGAAAATATAGAACTGCTTGGGAAAGAAAAAAGCAACATTTCTTTGAAAAGTTATTCAAATATTTTTATTTGTTTTCCTCATATTGTAAAATCTCATAACTGCTTCTTTCTTTCTTTCTTTGAAAAAAGGAGGAAATGTAGAAAAATTCAAAAACTAAATATATTTAGGAAAGAAGCTTGTTTTTTTCCTTGAAAGTAAAAATCTGGAAAACATATGAAAGCATTTTGTAATGTTATTTATAGATTGCCAGTGAAAAGGACACTACAACAAATCCAAGAAAAAATATGTTTACCTCCTCTATTTATAACTGCACTTTTATATCATGATTAGCAGAAAAGGCCACTAAAGATGAATTTAGTTTAACCTGTGAAGTCATAGACAGAAATAGAAATATTATATAACAAAATTAAAACCAATTTATTCTTATAATAATATCTCAGTGTTATTAAACCACTCTGATATGAAGCCACATGGTAAGTGCGGATAAGTGTATATATGTAAAAGGGAGAAAAGAATAAGCCATAAAGCAAAAGATTGTTCATATTCACCTGTTGGAACATTCTAGAGTAATTTCCTCACCACAATCAGTACATTAGTTCTGATACACAATTTACTGAACAGATCTTTTTTCGGAGAAGCTATTGATTTTCATGAGTTCCTCATTAATTGAAATCATTCTTAGAGGAATTTCAGCCAGCAATTCTCAGTGTCAAAACCCCAGCTGGTGGAAGCCAATAAGGAAGATGCTCCCATTTCCTCCTGCTGGGGAACTGACCCATTTACCTTCATGGAGCTATGTCTTATTTACACGGACTGCATTTTTTACTTACATGGAGGTTCTTGCCCTCAGTCTATAATGTGTTTGTGAGCACAGATTCTCATGACTGCAGTATTTGATCTCTTTTGACTACACACACATTTCATGTGCCACATATATCTGCTGTCCGATTCAGTGCAGAAAATTAGATTTTTAACACAAATGTACATTGGAAGATAAATTATGTCTCTTTTTCCCTCCCCGAGAAGAGCATTCTCCTCAGTAATCTCCTGATGGCATTCTTCATCTTGGCGTTTCTCAGCGTGTAGATCATCAAGTTCAGCATTTAGGGTGATTACAGTGTAAATGACGGATATCACCTTGTCCAGCGTGAACTGCTTGAAGGGCCGAGCATAGATGAAGATGCTAGGTATGAATTGTAAACATACCACTGTCATCTGGGTTCCACAGGTGGACAGAGCCTTGCGCTTCCCTTCCATGACACGTATCCTGATCTTGACTAAGATGACAGTGTAGGAAATCAGCAGAATGATGAATACTATTATGAGCAACACTCCAGCATTGAAGACCATCTGCAGTTCAACCAAGTGGATGTCAATGCAGGCCAGTTTGATGACTTGTGGGATATCACAGTAGAAATTTTCTAGGACATTTGGACCACAGAACAGTAACTGGAGGAGCAGTCCAAGCTGAACAGCAGAGTGAGCCAATCCACCCAGCCATGCATTTAGCACTAACACCACACACACACACCCCGGTTCATGATAGTCAATTATCTCAGTGGTTTATAGATGGCCACGTACCGATCGATCACCATTGCCAAAAGTCAAAACCCCATAGTTTCCCCAATTAAGTGGAAGAAGAACATCTGGAGGATGCACTCATTCAATGAGATGGTTTTACTAGGGGTGAGGAGACCTATGAGCAATTTTGGGGCATTTACTGATGATTCACTGACATCCAAGAAAGCCAAGTTGGCCAGCAGGAAGTACATGGGAGTGTGCAGCTGGTGGTCGGTGATCATGGTGGTGATAATGGTGAAGTTTCCCAGACAGGTGTTCACGTAGATGATGAAGAAAACCACAAAGAGGAATTGCTGCAGCTCAGGATTCTTAGTGAGGCCCAAGAAAACAAACTCCGTTACTGGGGTGGTGAGATTCTTCTCCATTTATTAATTGCAAAATGTGCCTGCAGAAGGAACAATGATGATAATGATTATGATGTAATCCCCTGCATTACTGATATTAAATTAATATTAACTCCACCTGAACAAAAAACACTTGCTTGGGAATTTCCTTTGTTTACTAAATTTCCTTTGTTTACTAAACTCTCCTCAGCCCCAGTTGTGAGTAACCCGGTTTCAGCAGAACTTGTGAGCTCCACCAGTGGTCATCTCCAGTCCTGGGGTCCTTGGGAGTAAAGAGGAGCAGTCTACACATTGAGACAAGCCCTCTGCTAACCACTGTCTCCACTCATCTTCCTGCAGCCCTGATGGGGCACACCTCTGACGGTCCACAGATTCCTTATGGGTCCTAGAGGTTCAGTGTAGGGAAGATTGTGGATCACAAGGAAAGCGCTTCCTCATGGGAGTCTCAGATACTAAATGGGAGGAAGGTCCCAGCTAGATCCTCACTAGATAGTCCCAAAAAAAACATGTCAATGAAATATTTGTTTTTTTGGAAAAAACAAAATGTGGTTTAATAAGCAAAGAAATTGTATTTCCCTGATATTTCCTAATTTTAAACTTTTTTTTTCAAATTTCAAATTCTGCATGGAATTGTCATTTTGATTTCTTTTTTGGGAAACAAATAATATGTTTCAATTTTAATAATTTTACCTCTTTTTAGTGTTTTTCATATGTAGATCTCAAAACACTTTACAAAGGAGGTCACTTTAATTATCCCTGTTTTAGAATTGGGAAACTGAGGCACAGACAGGGGAAATGTTTGTTTGCTGTTCTCCTCCTCACTCACCTTAGCTCCTCTAAAAATAAAAGCCTATATCCAAAATCCGTCCACCCACTTCCTCCCCCTGCAATTACAATGCTTATCGCTAATAGCATGTTGCAGATTTTGTGCAATAAGAGTCGTTACCTCACACAATTGCTGTGCCTGTGATCTCAGAGCTGGCTGCCTCTTAATGATTGAGGATGGCCTGGGGAAGTCACATCGTAGAGATGTTCATTGCCCTCCTGACTGGCAGGTGAACTGGCCCTAGTTCCAGAAATGAAAAATTGGTTCCCCAGAGCTTTGGGGATCCCGTCATAAGGGGAATCATTAACAAGTTCACGGCATGTTTCATTTGGTTCATGTTTGTTTTTAGCCACCCAAACTCAACAGAATGGGAAAGTTTGCAGCATTGACTGGGGCTGACACAAGGGGGGATATCCAGGACACAGAGGATGAACTGGGTATTCGTCTAGCCTCAGAAACATTGGTTTCAGGGTAGCAGCCGTGTTAGTCTGTATCCTCAAAAAGAACAGGAGTACTTGTGGCACCTTAGAGACTAACAAATTTATTAGAGCATAAGCTTTCGTGGGCTACAACCCACTTCTTCGGATGCATCCGAAGAAGTGGGTTGTAGCCCACGAAAGCTTATGCTCTAATAAATTTGTTAGTCTCTAAGGTGCCACAAGTACTCCTGTTCTTTTTGAGGATACAGACTAACACGGCTGNGCCAGAGTTCACCAAAAGAATATCAGAATATTCAGCTATCCTCTTGGCTCAAATATGTTAAAGTGAATGTGAGTGACTTGGCACGACCGTGCCTGCTTGTTCCAACCACTACACATTACTCCCCTCCTAGAACTGCATAAGCCCAACAAGTCCTGACTCCTATGTCCAGCGATAACCACTTGATAGGATTGATCTCTCAGTGCCAGGAAGAGCACCCAGGAGTCCTGGGATTTCCAATGTTTCTCAAAAAGAACAGGAGTACTTGTGGCACCTTAGAGACTAACAAATTTATTAGAGCATAAGCTTTCGTGGGCTACAACCCACTTCTTCGGATGCATCCGAAGAAGTGGGTTGTAGCCCACGAAAGCTTATGCTCTAATAAATTTGTTAGTCTCTAAGGTGCCACAAGTACTCCTGTTCTTTTTGAGAAACATTGGAAATCCCAGGACTCCTGGGTGCTCTTCCTGGCACTGAGAGATCAATCCTATCAAGTGGTTATCGCTGGACATAGGAGTCAGGACTTGTTGGGCTTATGCAGTTCTAGGAGGGGAGTAATGTGTAGTGGTTGGAACAAGCAGGCACGGTCGTGCCAAGTCACTCACATTCACTTTAACATATTTGAGCCAAGAGGATAGCTGAATATTCTGATATTCTTTTGGTGAACTCTGGCTTAAAGGTCAAAGTTCAAATTCGGTCTCATTTTACACTCCACAGCCAATGTACAATCAGAGTCCACAAATTTCTACATTCCACCTCAACAGGAAGATGGGAACGTATGGTGTCAGTGAGGGACCTGGGATAAGCATCTCCATTAGAATGATTTTCTCCATGATTTTGCCAGCCAGGTCAGGAGCAACAGTGATGGGATAGCTACCAGGAGTCTGTACACTTTGTTGCATCTGTAGGCTGAGCTGTCCACCCAATTGCAGAGAGCAGTGCACTGAGCTGACACCTGGGTGCGCGTAGGCAGCAGCAGGGAATGTCAGTGAATTAGGGGCAGATTTTTGAAGAATTTTATGCACCTAGTAAGATTTTCAAAAGCCCTGGGTGACTAAAACCCATTGATTACAAAGGGGTTAGGGCAGCTTGATTCTTTTGAAAATGCCACTAGCCCCCTAAATACCTTTAAAAATCTTACCTTTAGGCCTAGAATAGAATAGAATAAACCCACCTGTACAACAATAGAATAGAGTAGACTCACCAGTACTAGTTTAGAATAGAATATTATAGAACCATCTGTTCTAGTTTCTTATAGAATAGAGAAGAATTCTGCTCCATTGGGTCGGGGGCAGGTCAATTCCAGCAAATCTCCCTTCATTTGGAATTGCTTGCCATTTTGCCCAGCACAAGCCAAGTCTTTTGACTTCATAGGCATGGAAGTTGCCATGGATTCCTACATAATCCAGTGCAGGAAGCCCAAGTTTTAGCAGAATGTTAACGATGACAGATCCATTAATTAAGGGAAAGAACACCTCAAAGAGACTTATTTCCCCATGGTTGGCTAAGTTTTTGAAGGTCTCACACTCAACTCAACAGCATTTCTCTGTCTGTCTGTAATGCAATAATTTTTGGATACCAGATCCTGTCTGATCTCGAAAGGTAAACTGTCCTTGGCCTGGCTAGTACTTGGATGGGTGCCCACCTCGGCATTCTAGGTGCCATTATCAGGGGGAGGGATAGCTCAGTGGTTTGAACATTAACCTGCTAAACCCAGGGCTGTAAGCTCAATCCTTGAGGGGGCCATTTAGGGATCTGTGACAAAAATCTGTCTGGGGATTGGTCCTGCTTTGAGCAGGGGGTTGGACTAGATGACCTCCTGAGGTCCCTTCTAATCCTGATATTCTATTATCTGACCAATTCCAAAACATCAGGGAATGCTTTAGGCATCAGTGGCCAGAGCCCTGTTGATTTTGGGGGAAATCAGAAAACCAAAAGGGGAAAAATGTGGGACACATAGAGTTCCAGCCATCATGATTAGCACAGCCACAGCGACAACCACCTCTGCAATTCTCAATAGATCATACATGGCGCCATTAAAGCCTTTCATCATGACAATACTCCATCTCATCTCTGCCCATCTTCCCACTATAGTTTAACATCCTGACACCCTGCATGACTTGCTACCAAGACAGAAAGAAGACAAATAACTAGGAGTGTTAAAGGGGAATGTGGGGGAAAGGTGGGAATGGGGTTGTGAACATTGTTGAAATGGAGGAGAAAAAGGGGAACCCTAGAATGGGGGGGACGGAGGATGGCAGGGAAAAACACCTGTTGGAGGAGGATTGGGGGAATTGGAGGGAGTCACTGAAATTGAGGGGGATGGGAGGGTGGCAAACAAGGAGCTAGTGAGGAAATGAAAGCATGCAAGGAGCCCCTGGTGTATGATTATCTTGGCTGAGAGAGTGAAGTTCAGGAAGTGGAACATACATGGATGTCGACATATTGTTTTCAATAGGCAGTAGATGTTCTCCCATTGAAATCAATGGTAAACCTCACAGCGACTGTAACAGCAGCATGATTGTTCTCAATCTGATCATAATATTAAAACCACAGAAACATAAAAAGAGCCCACTAAACTAAAGGCCAGATGGTGAATGGACAGCAGTCACTTGAGTAGCCTCACTGCAGCCAATAAGGTTAAACAAGGGGGAAAGGTCCAGACCGCCAAACATATTTACATGCCTACCTCTAATTGAAATCAGTGGGAGTTTGATGCCTCGGTACTTTTGAGGATCTGGGCCTTACTGCTTCTGAATATGAGTAAGAGTTCCAGGCTCTAGCCGTAAATCTTCACATTCTGGAAACAGAGAGAATATCTGTCCCTTCATAATTAGATCTTTATTTAAACATGTGGTGCATTCAGAGTTTCATTACCCAGGTTTGCAAGGGAGAGAAACTCAGTAATCACTGTCCTGAGACCTCCCTGTTAAATGCTGAGAGTGCACCCAAATCTACGAGTCATATACCACCAAAATCCCCATTGAATGTAAGTGGAATTTTGCTTCAGTGAAACATACAGAATGGGGCCCAAAATGTTTTCATTTCATGGCCAGGTCAAAAAACGCAAGTGTTTTCATAAGCTCCTGTCACTAAATTCACGGCCTCTTGCAAATGCAGAGAATGTGCCTTGTTCTTCTTTCACTGACACAAGCTTTACAAAAGTACAACTACATTGACTTTAGTGGAGTTACTCTTGATTCACAACAGAGCAGAGAGAGACATCTCCCTCTGGCCCAGTCTAAGACTAAGTTCCCTTTGTGGATCTAGCCCCCAGTGGCCACAACCTGATACAGGTGTCACATTGTTGACCATTTTCCAGCAGTTACCAAGGCATCTGAGATACTGCAAAAACCTGATCCTCAGCTGGTGTAAATCAATGTAGCTCCATGGAAGTAATTTGGGGCTCGATCCACGAAGGGACTTAAGTATTGCAACATTTAACTTTTAGGCATTTTGGCCCTGATTTATCAAGGTATTTTGGTACCTAGGCCTAGATTCACCAAGGGATTTAGGTGTTGTGATGATCAGAGTCACAAGTACTAACTTTTAGGTGCCTTGAAAATCACTGGGATTCACAAAGCCTTAGTTCGGTGCTCAGGCTTCCCATACAATGAATGCAGGGAGACAGGTGCCTGAGAATGGGATTCACAAAGCCAGCATGCTGGGTGGCTCCTTGCCTAAACTAGCCAATGGGAGGTGCCAAGCAGAGGGCTGTGTGTTAAGCCCCACCCCTTTCAGGGAGTTCTGCACCTACCTCTGCTTGTGATTCTCAGCTGTGAGCCCTTGCCTGGAGTTTGGTGCCTAAGGCATTTCTTGCAAGCAGTGGGGAAGAATTCCCTCTATCATTGCGTTTAGCCCAGCGGTCCGGGTGGTCACCTAGGAGACCATTGGTTCAAATCCCCCATCTGCCGGAGGGGGCTCTGCCACCTCCAATTTCAGGCTCGAACCACTGGGCTATAGGATATTCTCATGTGGGGCCCCCTCAATCTCTCTCATTGGTGTAGTCCAACTTTGAATAAATAATTAAAGCATCACTGGAGGTGGGGGACCAGATCCAAGGTCTTCTAAGATAAGGTCAGGGCTCTAACCACCATGATATAGAGTCAATCTCATGCAGTCTTTCTCTCCCCCCCGCCCCGCCCCGCCCTATAATTTTTTCTATTCCTCCAAAGTTGAATGGTTTCAACAGGAGAAATTGAGAGAGTTCCACATCTGAATACTTGATAGCTCAGTGGTTCGGGCCCTCACCTGCAAGATAGCAGATTCCTGTTCAGCTTCTTTCTCCCCCACATGGGGCTAGAACCAAGGGTGTCCTAACCAATAGGCTAGAGGTTATAAGGGAGGTCCTGCCCCTCCCCTGCTTTTTTTATGTGGATCTAGGCCTGCTCTGAGCACATCCTACCAGATCAGACCCTGCAAGTGAGATAAGCAGAGGAACACCCACCTTCTCCCAGTTTGGGAATTGCTCAAGTGGACAATAGGTGTCCGGATCCCCAAGTGAGGCTGCAGCGTGCATGCCCAAAGGCAGAAACATAGACACCTAGGGAACATTTACACTGAGAATTTAGGCACTGGGTGAGTTTAGGGGCCTAAAGGATTCAGCAGCTGAGCGGGGGTTTTATGAATAACAGGGGGTGGGTTGGGGAGGCCTCCCTTTCAACCTTCAGTCAAGTGGTTAGTGTAGTGAGCCAGGATGTGGATGAATCCAGTTCAGTTCTGCCTTCTGCCTGATAAGAGGAAGGGTTTGTCCAACAGCATCTTTCTGTTGGATGCCCAAACCGCTTCACAATAGACTCATTCTTGCTCCCTTTGTTGCTCGGTGTATACTTAATTATTTCATACAAAGTGGAACATCTTCTACAGGAGATATTGAGAGACATTCAGCCTATGATATCCCATAGCCCAGGGTTAGGACACTCACCTAGGAGGCTAGAAATCCAAGTCCAAATACCAACCGCACATCACGCAGGGAGGGGAACTGAACTCAGGTTTCCTGCATCCCAAGTGAGTGCTTCAACCCATGAGATAAAAGTTATAAGGGAGGCCTCACCTGTCCCCACCCTCATCATTTTGTGTCTGTTTAGGTGTGCTCTGAGCCCCACCAGCTAGTTAGGTGGTGCAACACCTGCTCTGAGGAACCCACTGGGGCTTAGGGATCAGATAGGCACCCAGGCACTTAGACCAAGGTGGCTGTGCACATGCTGACTGGCAGAAACTAAAGTGTCTTGGGGACTTGAATGTTGGAAAGTCAGGCACCTAGGGATTTTAAAGGCCTACAGGGTTAAGCGACAGGGGTTTTGTGGAGCTCGGTGACACTGAAATGTTGGATTTAGGCACCTAAAGTAGCAGTTAGATACCTAAATCCTTTTGAAGAGCACACTAATTTCAGCTCCCCGAGGATTTGGAGATGGCTATTACCTATTCTACAGATATAGGAATGTAAAAACATTACCAAAGATTTCAAGTCTATGAAAATACTTTATTGTTTTTAACATGCTGTATTGTCACTTGACAGAGAAATTGCCATGCAGCATCAGCCCGGTGTTTCTTCTAGTCCAGGCACCCTTCTCCAGTGGTAGCCAGTATCAGCTGCTTCAGAGAAAGGAAAATTATAGGCTAAACTGTGAGGAAAATTTCATCCTAGCCCAGGCAGCCAGTGGTTGACTCATGTCCTGAAGCATGAAGGTCTCTACAAATAATAAAGACATTTTAGAATTCTGTTCATCTCCATGTCTGAATGATCTCCTGACTCACCGACATGCACAAGTGTGATTATAGTGTTAACTAGAGAGAGAGAGAGAGAGGTGATAGTGACAGTCAGAGAGAGAGAGATGAACAGACAGATGAGCTATTGTACTAGATTTCCACCCAGATGTCTCAAAAACTCATAGTTTTATAGCTGGATAAAAATAAGAAAGAAAAACAATGAAACAGTGTGTCGTAATTTTGTAGGGTTTTTGTTGTTGTTGTTGCTCCATCTTTTTGTGCAAATTAAAATGAACAGTGACACGCTATGTTCTGTCTCTATGTTGAAATGCAAGGTTCATTTTGTCAAGGGTTTGTGGCCCATAGTCCTTCTCAAAGCCTCTTTCACATCCTTGTTCCTAAGGCTGTAGATGAAGGGATTCAACATGGGGATGACAAAGGTGTAAAACACGGATACCGCTTTCCTTGGGTACAGAGAAGATAACCAAGTGGGTTGGGCGTACATGAAAGCAGTGGTCCCATAAAATAAAGTCACAACCAACATGTGGGAGGTGCAGGTGGAGAAGGCTCTGCACCTTCCCTCGGCAGAGCGAATCCTGAGGATGGTGGAGATGATATAGGTGTAGGAGATGAGCACAATCAGGGCAGTGCTCGCTATAATGAATCCACATAAGGTAAACATCACAAGATTATTGATGTACGTGTCACTGCAAGAGAGACTAATCAAGGGAGGGCCATCACAGAAGAAATAATCAATCTCATTAAGCCCACAATAGTGAAGCGTAAAGGTGAAGCCTGTTTGCACCATGGCGTTCACACCGCCGCAGATATATGACCCTACCACCATCTGAATGCAAACCCACTTGGACATGGTGACAGGATATAGGAGCGGGTTGCAGATGGCGGCGTATCGATCATATGCCATCACTGCCAGGAGGAACCCTTCGGTGGTGAGGAAGAGACAGAAGAAGAAGAATTGTGTGGCACATCCATTATAGGAAATGGCTTTGCTGTCTGCTAGGAAGCTCGCAATGGCTTTGGGGGCAATGGTGGAGGTGAAGCAGAGGTCTAAGAGTGACAGGTTCATGAGGAAGAAGTACATGGGAGTGTGAAGGCGAGAGCTGACTCTAATGATGAGGACCAGGATGGTGTTTCCTAGCACGGTTACTGTGTAAATCACCAGGAACAATACAGAGGGGATCATCTGACATCCTGGACCGTTTTCAAACCCCAGCAGGATGAATTCCGTGACTGCTGTGCGGTTCTGCTCTCTCACTGGTGCCATGGCTGTTAAATCCTATGGAAAAGGCGTGAGATAAGGATTAAAGAAGAGGCAAATGAAGAAGATGCAATGACGGGCTTCATGAAAAGATGGAGGATGGTCATGTGGAATAGACCCTGGTCTGAGATTCAGCAGATCATTGTTCATTTTCCAGCTCTGCCACAGACTTCCTGTGAGGCCTTGGCCCAGTCACTTGGGCTGGGATTTCCAAAGCAGCCAGAGGGAATTGGGCACTCAAATCCATTAAATTTCAATAGGATTTAGTCACCTAGGACCAGATTTTTGAAGGTGTTTCTGTGTCTAGTGAAATTTTCAAAAGCGCCAAGGGACCAAAATCCCATTCATTTCAATGAGTGTTAGACACCTACATGCTTTTGCAAAATCTCACAAGGCTCCTAGATTCCTAGATTCCAAGACCAGAAGGGGCCATTCTGATCAATACCTTTAATCCTAAATGCCTAAATACCATAAATTGATCCTAAATATATTTAAAAATCAGGGGCCTAACCATTAAGCTCTTGTGAAAACTCTCAGCTTTGATCTTTCTGCTCCTTAGTTCCTGGTCCTGAAAATGAAGATAATATTATTTCCAGAACTCAGAGGGTGTTGTGATAATAAAATCATTAATATTTTGGAATTGCTCAAATGCTACCATGGAAAGGATAAAAAAGTACCTTGTGAGTGATTTTCAAAATGAGCCACCCAACTCCCCATTGACTTTTTATAATATTTGCGTCCTTAATTCACTAAAATTCTACTGAAAATCTCATCATAGATAGATTGAATTTGATGGCAAAGCTGCCTTTGACTTGACTGTGAGCAGATAAGGTCCTCGTAATCCAAGTTAAACAAAAAAATTCCTCATAAAATTTGAGTTGTTCTTTTGGAAGGCATCTTTTCTAGATTAGCAGACAAATTAATCCGCTATTCCTTACAGTTGTAATACAAAGCACATCTCTTCAGCCAAGTTGGACAATTGCAGCCTCTATCCACTCATGTGTGATCCCACTGATTTATAAAAAGATGGGAGAATGAGACTTTAACATCAATAATATCATACAAGAAGATTGGATAACCTTGAAAACTGGAGTAATAGAAATGGGGATGAAATTTAATAGAATAAGTGCAAAGTCATGCACTTAGGGACTAACAACAGGATTTTTGCTATAAGCTGTGAACATATCAGTTGGAAGTGACAGAGTAGGAGAAAGACCTGGGTGTACTTGTCAGTCACAGGATAACTATGACCCATCAATATGATGTGGCCATGAAAAAGGCTAATGCAATCCTAGGATGCATCAGGAGAAGTATTTCCAGGAGAGACAGGGAAGTGTAATTACCATTATACAAGGCACAGATGAGACCTCATCTGGAATACTGTGTGCAATTCTGGTCACCCATGTTTAAGAAAGATGAATTCAGACTGGAACAGGTACAGAGAAGGGCTACTAGGATATTCAGAGGAATGGAGAACCTTCCTTACAAGAGGAGACTTAAGAAGCTTGACTTGTTTAGCCTAACCAAATGAAGGCTGAGGAGAAATATAATTGCTCTCTATAAATACATCAGAGCGATAAACATCAGGGAGGGAGAGGAGTTCTTTAAGTTAAGGGCCAATATTGGCATAAGAACAAATGGATATAAACTGACCATCAACAAGTTCAGGTGTGAAATTAGATGAAGGTTTCTAACCATCAGAGGAGTGACATTCTGGAACAGCCGTCCACGGGGAGCAGTGGGGACAAAAAAACCTAACTTATGAAGGGGATTGTATGATGAGACTGCCTACAATGGCATGTAGCCCATATGCAACTGCTAGTAGCAAATATCTCCAATAGCCAGAGAAGGGACACTAGATGGGGAAGGCTCTAAGTTACTACAGAGAATTCTTTCCCAGGTGTCTGGCTGGTGCATTTCTCCCACATGCTCAAGGTCTAACTGATCTCCATATTTGGCATCAGGAAGGAATCTACCCCTGGTCAGATTGGCAGACTGTGAGGGTTTTTGCCTTCCTCTGGAGCATGAGGCGTGGATTAATAGCAGGATTGAACTAGAGTAAATGTTGGATTCTCTGTAACTTGAAGTCTTTAAATCATGATTTCAGGACTTCAGTAACTCAACTCCGGGTTACAGGTCTATTACAGGAGTGGGTAGGCAAGATTCTGTGGACTGCAACGTGCAGGAGGTCAGACAACATGATCACAATGGTCCCTTCTGGCCTTAAAATCTGTGAGTCTGGGTCGGTCCTGGGTCTGGTACTATTCAATATTTTAATTAAAGACTTGGATAATAGAGTGGGGAGTATGCTTATAACATCTGTGAATCATAGAATCATACGTTTAAAAAGAACCGCAAGGGTCATTGAGTCCATTCCCCTGCCAAGAGGCAGATTTGTTGCTTCTAAACCATCCAAGACAGATGTCTATCCAGCTTGGATGACATCAAGCTGGATAGCCACCTATCTTGGGGTTCACAAGCACTTTGGAGGACAGGACTAGAAATCAAAAGGATCTTGACAAACTGGAGAAATGCTCTGAAATGAGCAAACTGAAATGCAGTAAAGGAAACTGCAAAGTACTATACCTAGGAAGAAAAACATTAATTGTACAACTACAAAATGAGAAACAACTGGCTAGGTGGTGGTACTGATGAAAAGGATCTGGGGGTTATAGTGGATCACAAATTGGATAAGAATCAACAATGTGATGCAGTTGCGAAAGGCTACCGTTCTGGGGTGCATTAACAGGAGTGTCGTATGTAAGACATGGGAGGTAATTATCCCACTCTACTTGGCACTGGTGAGGCCTCAGCTGGAGTACTGTGTCCAGTTCTGGGTGCCACACTTTAGGAAATTTGTGGACAAATTGGAGAGAGACCAGAGGAGAACAACAAAAATGATGAGAGATTTAGAAAATCTGACCTACCAGGAAAGGTTAAAAAAACTAGGCACTTTTAGTCTTGAGAAAAGAAGACTGAAGGGGCACCTGATGAGAATCTTCAAATATGTTAAGGACTTCTATAAAGAGAATTGTGAGCAATTGTTCTCCATGTTCACTGAATGTAGGACAAGAAGTGAAGGGTTCAATCTGCAGCAAGGAAGACTTAGGTTAGATATCAGGAAATTTTTTCTAACTGTAAAGGTAGCTGAGCTCTGGAATAGGCTTCAAAAGGAAGGTGTGGAATCCCTGTCATTGGAAGTTTTTTTAAAACAGGTTAGTCAAAGTTGTAAGGGAATTCACAAACTGTCACCATAGATGTGATTCTCTTCTGTCAGATGAAAGACAGCTGAGATCTCAACACTGGAATCTAGGGCAACACCTGAAGATGTTCAGGGACTCCTCTGAAGATGCAGAGATGTCTGTGTTTCTCTGATTCCAATGAAGTGTTAATTCTGCCTCATGCTAGATTATTGAAGTTGGGATTTTCAGGGGTATGCGTCTCCTATTGAACTGACCGAGCTAGCAATTTTCAGACTCTTCTGAGTACTGCAGGTTAATTTTTGGAGGGAAATCCTTCAATGGTCTTCTTGAATTCTCTCATTCTTCCATTTCAGCACTATTCTAAGCCCCCCAGCCCAACCTGCCCCTCCATTCCTGAAAGAGGCTAGTTGTATTAATGCATTCACTGTTGTGAGAGCAGTAGATAGGTCACATCAAATGGCTATCTCTGAATCAGGAGGTTAATTACCTTTGTATACGGCATGGTAGAGATGAACTGTCCACTTTTGGTGTGCACGCTTCTAAAGGAACATTGAGAAAATGAAAAGGGTCCAGAGAAGAGATACAAAAATGAGTTGAGGTTTTACAATGAACTAATAAAGGAGATCAATCTATTTAAATTATTCAAGAGATGGTTAAGACATGATTTGATCATGGTCTATAAATGCCTGATGGTAGAAGATATTAGCTTTTTTAGACACAACATCACAATTGGAGCTCATGAACATACAGTTGCCCTCAATTCATGTAGAAAAATTGGAGTGGGGGCAGAAAATAACCACAAAAATTATTTGAGTGGCGGAGAAAATACCTTACAGTGAGAGAATTAAAGAGATCAATAAGTTTAGCGTCTCAAAACAGAGATCAGGGGATGATCATAGAAGCATTGAAATGTAAGGCTGGAAGGGACCTCAAAAGGTCATTTAGTCCATTCCCCTGCACAGAGAAAGGACCAAGTATACGTAGACCATCCCTGAGAGGTATTTGTCTAACCTGTTCTTAAAAAAACCTCCAATGACAGAGATTCCACAACCTCCCTTCAAAGCCTATTGCAGTGCTTAACTAGCCTTATAGTTAGAAGTTTTTCCTAATATCTAACCTAAATCTGCCTTGCTGCAGATTAAGCTCATTACTTCTTTTCCTGTCTTCAAGGGACATGGAGAACAATTGATCTCTGTCTTCTTTATAATAGCCCTTAATATATTTGAAGATGGTTAACAGGTTCTCCCCCCTCCCCCCAGGCTTCTTTTCTCAAGACTGAACATGCCTAGTTTTTTTTAACCTTTCCTCAGAGGTCAGGTTTTCTAAACCTTTGATCAATTTTGTGGTCTCTTCTGTACTCTCTCAAATTTGTCCACATCTTTCTTAAAGTGTGGCGCCCGGAACTGACATAGTACTCCAGCTGAAGCCTCAACGATGCCTGGTAGAGCGGGACATTTATCTCCTGTGTCTTATATACAACATTCCTGTCAATACACCCCAGAATGATATTAGCCTTTTTCACAGCTGTATCTCATTGTTGGCTCATATTCAGTTTGTTTCCACTATAACCCCCAGATCCTTTTCAGCAGTACTACCACCTAGCCAATTGCTTCCCATTTTTTAATTGTGCAATTGATTTTTTCCTTCAAGGTATAGTATTTTGTACTTTTCTTTACTGAATAATACCAAACCCAGGACAGACCTCTTCAGGATCCCACTAGATATGTTCCCCCTGTTTGACAGCAAACCACTGATAGCTACTCTTTGAGCACAGTCTTTCAGTATTTTACCAACTTATAGTAATTTCATCTAGACCACATTTTCCTACTTTGCTTATGACAATGGAACATTCAAGAAATATAATTTCTACAGCTTTGCCCCTATCTGTTAGGTCAATTACCCTGTCAAAGAAGGAAATGAGTTTGAATTGGCATGATTTGTTCTTCACAAATCCATGTTGGCTATAACTTATTACCCTGTTATCCTCCAGCGACTTACACATTGATTGTTTAATAATTTGTTCCAGTAGCTTTCCAGGTACCAAAGTTCTGACTGATCTAAAATTCCCTGGGTCCTCTTTCATCCTCTTTTCATCCCCTTCTCCAGTCCTCTGGGACCTCATCCATCCTCCATGAGTTCTCAAAGATAATCGCTAATGGTTCTAAGATTGCTTCATTTAGTTCCTTAAGTACCCTAGGATCAGGCCCTGTTGAGTTGAATATATTTAACTTATCTAAATATTCTTTGACCTGTTCTTTCCTTATTTTGGCTTGTGTTCCTTCCCCTTTGTTGTTAATATTAATTGTGTTAAACATCTGGTCACCATTACGCTTTTTAGTGAAGACTGAAGCAAAATAACCATTAAATACCTCAGCCTTCTTAATATTATCAATAACTGATAATATTAATATTATCAGTTATTGGCTCTCCTATCCTATTAAGTAGATGACCTATACTTTCCTTTGCCCTTCTCTTACTCCTAGTATAGTATTAGAGAACCTCTTCTCAGTGCCTTTTATGTCCCTTACTAGGTGTAACACATTTTGTGCCCTAGCCTTTCGGATTTTGTCCCTCATGTTTGTGCTGTCCTTTTGTGCTCATCCTTAGCATCCTATGTTTCCACTTTTTTTATTCCTTTTTCATTTTCACAACATTAAAT
This sequence comes from Trachemys scripta elegans, assembly GCF_013100865.1. NCBI lineage: Eukaryota > Metazoa > Chordata > Testudines > Emydidae > Trachemys > Trachemys scripta. Next base: position 35,534,848 of record NC_048311.1, read on the forward strand.
GCTCCTGATGGAGCCATATTGGCCTCTTACTATTCTTCCTATCTTTCTTTCACATCAGGATAGTTTGCTGTAGCACCTTTAAGACTGTATCTTTGAGAAACTGCCAACTCTCATGAACTCCTTTTTCCCTTACATTTTCTTCTCATGGGACCTTACCTACCCATTCGCTGAGTTTTGAAGTACATTGCCCTTATTCTGCTGCTCTCACTCCTTCCTTTCCTTAAAATTATTACATTTATCATTTCATGATCACTTTCACTCAAATTACCTTCAGCCTTCAGATTCTCAACCAATTCCTTCTTGTTAGTCCTAATCAAGTCTGAAATGGCTTTCCCCCGGTTACTTCCTCCACCTTCTGAAACAAAAGTGGTCCCCCAAACATTCCAAGAACATGTTGACTATTTTGTGTTTTGCCATATTACTTTTCCAACTGATGTCTTAGTAGTTAAAGTCCCCCATTATTATCAGGTCTTATGTTTTAGATATTTTTGTTATTTGTTCTAGAAATTCCTCATCCATCTCCTCTCCTTATTTCGTGATCTATAGCAGACCCCTACCATGACATCACCCTTGTATTTTCACCCTTTTATCTTCACCCAGAGACTTTCAACTGGTCTGCCTCTCACCTCCTTCTGGACCTCAGAACAAATCTATGAATCTACAAATCTGTCTGGTCTCTTTAAGGCAGAAATTATTTAATTTAGGTCTGATTTAAAAATCTGATAAATTACTTGTGTAGGGGCCATTCTCATGTGGATTCAACCAGACACACTGAAACATATTCACACACATACTGCCTCCGCCCAATACTTTGCTGTTACAAAATGCTTATTAGCATGTTTGCATATTAGCATATATCCCTGCTGGCAAAAATGGAAAACTAAAAGGAGAAAGACTGCATATTTAAGAAATTCCTTTGAACTTTGTGACTCTTATAGCAGTTCTTCAGTATTGTTTGCCATTGATGGTGATTGTCTCAGCTCTGCTGCCTCTTTCGCTAGCTGGCTGGAGAATGGAGACTCACCAGTCTGTGAAAATTATTTGAAGTTGAGGATGCCGTTGGGTTCCTTCACCCCAGCACAGGAAATGAAGAAATGCCTTTTCAGCCAGTCCTGTGACTTCTGGAGATAAAGATACAATAGCATAAACTGATGACCCGTCTCTGACAAGGCTTCTTAAAGTCTCATGGCTTTATTTTTCTCTCCCTCCCATAACTCCACCCAGGGGCCGCAGGACAAATCAGAATAGAGCACTCCCTCTAGAATTACTTGGCCTTTCAACCAACAGAGATAGATTCAGACATTGTAATCAAAATCAGGATGGTGGGGGAAGATATCTCAATTTTGGAGACGCCATCTGAAAACCCAGCAGCCTCGGCACTATATAATTGAACATGGAAGTTTAGGCTGCAACTCCGCTGGCCAACTCTATATGTCAATCTAACCTCCTTTAAACTAAGTGATAACTAAGACCTCACACGCTCATTTGAACTAATCGAAAACTGGTAAATATTTTTCATGAAAACTCCTGAAAATGTGAAATAATGTACAAGTATCAGAAAGCAATCTTTTTCATTAATTCACCATTTTTCGCGAAAAATGTTTATTGAAAATTTTATTTTCAGTTTTTCATTTTTTGGTTTCCTCTCTTTTTCCTCACTTCCACCCCTCCCCCCGCCTTTGCTTCATTTTCCATTTTTGCCACTGAAAAAAAGAAAAGGAAAGGAAAGGAGAAAGTGGGAGGAAAAGTTAAAAAAACTGAAAAGCAAAATGTTACATTGTGACACAAAAAGGAATGATATATGTCACACATATGTCAATGAGGTCATGAATTCACCCTCTGCAATGTCATCATAGCTGTCACCATGGTGGTGATATTCATCTCCTATGCCTTCATCCCCTCCACCATTTTCAAGACCTGCTCTGCAGTAGGTAGGTATAGAGCCTTCTTCATCTATGCCCAGCCAGTCACTATATCCATTCCCAACTAGAGCAGAATGGTGTCCATGTTCTATACACTGGTGATCCCCATGCTAAACCCTCTCATCTACAGCCTCAAGAACAAGGATGTGAAAGAGGCTCTCGGGAGTATGATGGGGAAAAAGAAGCTTTTTTCAATTAACTGAATAGAGTCCTGGGTCCAGTGGGCTCACAGTGGGGGTGCAGATCACCCTATTCTGGAGCAGAGCTGGTCTAAGCATGGGAGTTCTGTCTAGTATATCTGGAGCTGGGAGTCCCAGTCAGGAATCCTGGGTTCTACTCCCAGTTCAGCTCCAGTTGTGCCTCATAGATTAATGGGACCAGCAGTTGCAAATTGGGGAAGAGAAGAGAGCTCTACCAGTGTACACCAGCTGAAGGTGTGACCCTTAGGCTTTAAGGCATCCGTTCCATCTCTTTTTTTATTTATTTATTTTTTGCATCCGTTCCATCTCTGCTATATATCAGAAAGGAAAAAAATATTCCTGTCCATCATTTGCTAATCGACTTGTGCTCTAAAACATGTTGATTGATAGCTCCTAAATACACTAGCTTGGTTCAGTTCAGGTGCTATTCCCACCTCCCAACATATTTCTTACCATCTCGATAAGCCATTGACCTGTATAACATCCTCAGTTAAGGATGTACTGAGGTGAAGTGGATTTCACTTACTCCCCATTTAAACTTGTTTTCTGTTTTATTATTTTGCTATTTCTTGCTCTTGGGAAAGTTGGCCAGTTCTGTCTGATTCCTTATGTTATATGTGTGGATGCTCAAAACATTTCTGCTAAAACTTCTTTTGAAGAGAAAATAAGATTTTTCAAGTAAATACAAATTTTCAGTAAAGTTTCTCCTTTCTGTACAAAATTTGTCTTGAAAAAACTGAACACCTGAAACCATAATTGTTTTGATTTTATGTTGACAAATGAAATATTCCAGACAAAAAGTGCATTGTTTCATCCAAAAATTGAGGTCTTTTAATTCTGAAATGCACTGCTGTGCCTTGTGGGAGTTATAGTTCAGGTGCCTCATGTCCCAATTATCCTCTTTGAGCACGTCCCCAACTGGACTTCATTTTCCAGGATGTATCAAAGCCATGTGACTTGCATAATGTACCACCTTCACTCACCAGGACCTGATCCTGTATGCTAGTGAGGCTGGGATTCTCAAAGGAAGCTGAGGGAGTTAGGCACCTGATTCCCTTGTCAATTCAATGGGAACTGGACACCGAACTCCTACAGGAAATCTCCTTAAATCCCAGTAACTTAAGAGTTCTCAGTGGGAGTTGGGAGCCTTTAAAGGCAATTCCCAGCACCTTGTCGGATTAAGACCTAGACAATCATGGTGTTTTCAGTTACTCAGGCTGGGACTCTCAAAGGAGCCTAAAGGACTTGGGCATCTGACCTTCACTGAAATTCAGTAGGGCCCCAGCTAAACAAATGAAAAACCAGCTTGTCCAACCAAGTATGATTCAGGGGAAGAAGAGTTTCATTTCAAAGCAGAAGCAATGCCTCTTCCAAGAATAAGGCATCAATGTCACTATTGCTGATCTACGCCAGATGGGGATCTGTCCCCATTGACTCCAATGGGGCAATGCTGGGTGTTTGATCCCAATAGAGACGTGCAGATTTACATCAGATGGGGATATGGCCCCATTGACTCTGATAGAGCAATGCTGATTTATATCAGCTGGGGGTCTGTCCCAATGACTCCATTAGTTTATGCCAGCTGGGGGTCTGACTTGAGAACTTTATACTGTAACAAACTCATAAAGTTGGCCAACACAGAGTGTGGTTTTGAGAATTTCTGAATGTTACCCTTAGCGCTGAGGAAATCATTGAACTATTAGATGAATTGTGTTTTCTACCTACCTTCCCATATTAGCAGAGGAGCATGGTGGGGATGCTTTGGAAGAGCTGGTTCAGGAACATCTAGGCACCCCTTGCAAACAGGGGCGGTCTGCTGGTCACACGGATTCGGCGGCGCACCTGCTGGTGGTCCGCTGGTCACGCGGATTTGGTGGCATGCCTGCGGGAGGTCTGCTGGTGCCACAGCATCGGCGTCCCTGCTGAATTTCCGCCGAAGTTGCGGGACTGGCGGACCTCCGGCAGGCATGCTGCCGAAAGCAGCCTGACTGACGCCCTCATGGCGACCGGCATGCTGCCCCACACAGCTTGCCACCCCAGGCATGCGCTTACTGCGCTGGTGCCTGGAGCCGCCCCTGCTTGCAAAGTTATTTTGTTTGAACATCCCCAGTCCATATTGCAAAAGAAAGAGTGGTGTTAATCTTCCCTGCTCTGACCACAACCGAAGCTCCACCCATTCACAATTCAAACTAAAATGTCACTCACAAGAGACTGTCCCTCTTCTTGCTTGCTTGATTTGATCAGCAGGAAAATAGTTGATGTCTTTGACATTTATAGCAACACCATTAAGTTTCAGGATGAACAATTTACTGGCCAAAAACTGGGTTTGCGACAAAACAAAAATTTCCCCCCAAAATCTCCTTCCTACAAAAAAAGTTTTATTTTCCATCTGAAAACTGGAAAACTGCAAATTTTCATCTACCTTAACTCTCCAGCCTGGGCTGTCTCTCATGATGCTTTCCTAGTGACAAGCAGCTGTTATCACTCCAGGTGCTGTTATCACTCCAGGTGCTGTTATCACTCAGCCACCAACATACAGAGACTCACCCAAGTAAGTTGCATGAATGCTCTCTAAGCCACTCATGAACTATGTAGAGGGAGACACCAGCAAATACCCCCAGGCCCCAGTCTTGCACCCCAGAAATGCACCATCTTACACTGCTCAAGACCTTCTCTTGAAGCTCATTAATTAGTTTGCCACTTTGTCAAAGGATAGTGGACATGCACCAGCCTTTGTAATCTGAGCAAATTCCCCAAGCACTTTAGACAAGCTCACTGGTAAAGATAAAACATTCAAATAAGTTTAACTACAGAAAGACATAAGGCATAAAGGTCAGAGATAGTTACCTAAGAAAATAAAAAGAAAACACACATTGTAAATCCTAAACTCTATTAGACTAAGCAAGATTTGGATTATACAGCTTTTCTCACCCCACTGGATGTCACAGGCAGGCTACAGTTCTTAATCCACAGATTGAATTTCCTCCTCAGCCTGGGACCAATCTCCTCAGTTCAAAGTCTTTGTCTTCCCAGCATTCTTGTTACCTTCAGCATAGGAGGGGGAGGAGAGTGGTGGTCTCAGGATGCCACTGTCCCTTATTTTGAACTCTCAATTCATCTCATGTCCCAGAGAAGATACTGGCCTAGGCATGTCCTGGTGGGCGGTTGCGCAACTGAGTCATAGAGTTGAGCAATCCCCATTGTGTGGTGCTTGCACAACCGTCTCTTACAGAATTGTAAACCTCTTGTTTACAATTCCCCTGCTAGTCAATGGCTTGTGGTGGTGGCTTAACGCCTGTTTGGATGTGGGTCACCTCCTTTCTTGCCACCGGATAGCTAGCGGTGGGCATCTCCCAGCCACACAACATATTTCACATCAACCATATAGCAGAATATCATAATTCCATATACAATGATGATACAGGTATTTTGACAGAACAATGAGTTTCAATATATCATGACCTTTCATTGGATATCTTACATGACAACCTTTGTACAAAATATCATAATCATATACAAATTATTAGTATGGGGGTTACAGGGTGCTATTTTAAGGTACAGTGCATCACAAAGGCAAGCAGTGATAAACTTAAAAGGAGGGGAGTTCATAGATACATATATTCCAAGGCCAGAAGGGACCATTGTGATCATCTAGTCTGATCTCTGGTATAACACAGGCCATAGAACTTCCCCACAATAATCCTAGAGTAGATCTTTTAGAAAAACATCCAGTCTTGATTTAAAAATTGTCAATGATGGAAAATACATCACCCCAGGTAAATTGTTCCAATGGTTAATTACTCTCACTGTTAAAAATTTGCATCTTATTTCCAGTCTGAATTTGTCTAGTTTCACCTTCCACTCAGTGGATCACATTGTACCTTTCTCTGTGTCAGACTTTAATCTTCTCTTTGTTAAGCTAAATAGATTAAGCTCGTGGAGTCTATCACTATAAGGCATGTTTTCTAATCCTTTAACCAGTCTTGTGGCTCTTCTTTGAACCCTCTCCCATTTCTCACCATCCTTCTTGAATGGTGGACACCAGAACTGGTCACAGTATTCCAGCAGCAGTTGCACCAATGCCATATACAGAGGTAAAGTAACCTCTCTACTCCGACTCGAGATTCCCCTGTTTGTGCATCCCTGGATCACATTAGTCCTTTTGCCTACAGCATTGCACTGGGAGCTAATGTTCAGCTGATTATCCCCCCAAACCCTCCGGTGCCCCCAAAATCTTTTTCAAAGTCAATGCTTCCCAGGACAGAGCCCCCAGCCTGTTAGCATGGCCTACATTGTTTATTCTGAGATGTATACATTTACGTTTAGCCATATTAAAACACAAAAGTTCTTCCACATTTGTTCATCAGTTTCTTGGAAGATATTTGCATCCAATTTGTAAATAGGCTGAGAGTAATTGTCTATGTCTGGGATTTTCAGTGGAGCCCAAGGGAGTCGAGTGGCCAAATCCCATTGAAATTAATTTGCCTATGATCCCAATTTTTAATCATCTCTGTGCTGTAACCCTTTGGGAGTGAGACCTGTTTGTATGAAAATGTTCCAAAGATTTTGTTTACATAGCGTTATAGAAATGTAGGGATGGAAGGGACCCCAAGAGGTCATTTTGTCCATGCCCCCATGCTGAGGGAGGAGTAAATATACTTAGACCATACCAGACCATCTAACCTGCTATTTAAATCTAATTTTTGCAGGGCAGATTTATTTTCTATGCTGGAAATGTAGGCTGGACTTTTCAAAAGCAGCAAAGGGAGTCAAGTGCCCAACTCCCATTACCACACTTTGGGAGTTCGGTGCCTAATTCTTTTAGGATCTTTGGCTCCTCCCAGGCTCTGTTTCAACCTCAGCACTAGAGCTGGTCACTATTTTCCATCTAACACAATTTGGACAAAAAATGACTTTTTATCAGAAACAATGTCGGGAAATTTTTATTTTCTGCAAAAACTGAAAATGTGTTGGTCAAAAGCATTTCAGGCTTTGGTAATAATATTCAGTGTTTGAAATATGATTTTTAACAGAAAGCACTGAATCTCTGTTCAGAACAGCCCTACACCACTGCTTAATGCAGAGATTCACAATTTTTTATCCCTGAGGCCCACCTGTGCTGCTGATGGACCCAATCACGGCATTGTCCCTGGGAGGCCTGTGGGGCTGATGATCCAGGAGGCCCGGCAGCCTTGGATTGCGGGGGGTGGTGACTCAGAGCGGGAATGGCCGTGAACCCTCCAGTCTCCTCCAGCTGCCCTGGGAGTCGCCACCTCATGGGGATGGCCCTTTCTCCTCACCCTCCGCCCATCGCCTGGCGTCACCGCTTCCCCGGTGCTGAGCTCCTCCGGCTCTGGGCAGAGTCCATTGCTGGCCACCACGCCATTGCTGTCCTCTTCTCAACGCCCCTCATCCTCCCCATGTCTGCGCCAGCAAACCACCCAAGACTATGGTACAACCCATCTTTGGGCCGCAGCTCACAGTTTGGGAACCCCTGGATTAATGGAATGACAACAGCTCTGCTAGCAAGGAAATCTGCACAGCTGCATGCACATCTTATAAAGCACTTTAGAAAGATGGGACAGCACCATTACCTTAATTCTACTAAAGGGAAACTGAGGCACGGATAGGGAATGTGACTTGTCCAAGGTCACACAGCAGGCCAATGGGAGCGTCAAGAATAGAACCCAAGTGTCCTGATTTCTTGTCTTCTTCAGTAACTAGGGATAAACCTTTCAAAAGGTCTTAAGTGACTTATAGGAGCAAAATCACACTGAAACTCAGTGGGATTTGTGCAACTGCATCACCTCGATGTTCAATATCTTCATCAATGATTTAGATAATAGCATGGAGAGTACACTTGTAAAATTTGAGGTCTAGAGGACCTCTCAAAGTCCCTTCCAGTCCTATGATTTTATGATTCTATGGTGCCTCACAATGGGATTCAAAAAAATCAGCATGATAGGTGGCTCCTCGCCTAAGCTAGCCAACGGGAGATTCCAAGAAGAGGGTTGTGTACTAAGCCCCGCCCCACTCCTAGAGTTGGGTGCCTATGTCCAGGATGTGGGGAGGTGCCTCCCTCTGGCTGGGATTCTCAGCTGCAACCTCTCTCTTGGTGTTTGGTGCCTATGGTGCTATTCCAAGAAGCTGAGGGATGGGGGGGCGGAGGAAGGAAGAGCTCCTGCATAACTTTTAGCTCAGTGGTTAGGATGCTCACGTGAAGCAGCGGCTCCAGGCACCAGCGCTCCAAGCACATGCCTGGGGCGGCAAGCCGTGGGGGGGCACCCTGCCGGTCCTTGCGAGGGCAGTAGTCAGGCAGCCTTTGGTGGCTTGCCTGTCAGATGTCTGCCAGTCCCGCGGATTCGGCGGCAATTCGGTGGTGGGTACACCGAATCTGCAGGACAGGGGACCTCCCACAGGCAAGCCGCTAAAGGCATCCTGCCTGCCATGCTTGGGGTGGCAAAAAAGCTAGAGCCGCTCCTGCTCACATGGGATGTGAGAGACCCCCATTTCAAGTTCCTTCTCTACCTGAGGGAAAGTAGGGGATTTGCTACGTCTTAGGTGAGCACTCTAATCACCAGGCTGAAGAGTCATCCTCATGCTTGCTCGCTCTCTCTCTCTCGCTCTCTCTCTCTCTGTCTCTCTGGCCTATGGATTCTTTCATTATTTATTCACAGTGGAACAGCTTAAATAGGAGGGACTGGGGAAGCCCAACATCGCAATATATCATAACCCCTCAGAGGTGACAGATCCCTGTTCAAATCCTTTCTCCCTTTCAGGCAGAGGGGGGATTTCAACTGGGGGTCTCCCACATGCTGAATGAATACCACGACAACTGGTCTAAAACTTATCAGGGAACTCCTCCACCTTGTGTTTCCCCCGTCCCGTTTGTTTTGTATAAACTTGCCTATAGGAGCCTAATCTGGTACGTGAACTCTGAGCATGCTTACCAGATCAGGCTCCTCAGGCTGGTTAGATGAAGGAACAACTATCTTCCCCTATTTTCTGCATCACTGTGGGGCTCAGATGTCCAGATACCTGGCATGGGGCTTCAGTACTCATGCTCAGAGGCAGAATCATAGGTGCCTAGGGAACTTTTTCCTGAAAAAAATTAGGTTCCAAGAGAGTTGAGGCAGCTGAGCAGGGTTTTGTGATTCCCAGTGGGGCCTGATTCTGGGATTTATGCACCTAACATAGCAGATAGGTACCTACGTTCTTTAGTGAATCTAGCCCATGGTTGCCTAATTCTCATATTTCCCTTTGAAACACTTTACTTTGGAAGGTCTCTAGGGAGCAGGGACTGGCTCTCACTATTTTTTTTTTTTACTTTGCCAAGTCGTTGGGGTTCTGATCTCATTTGATGCCTAAGGGTGTTCATGTAATAATAATAAATAATGAATAATAATTCATCTAATGTTGCCCCACAGTTAGTAGAGATGAGAGAGTCCTGCTATGACATTTGTTCAGCTCCTTCTACCCATTTTTGCCATGGTGATTTCTCCTGTAGAATCAATCTTTCAGTGGCTAACACAGATTGTTCTCCCACATTACATAGTTCATTGCCAACTTTTCGTTATGTTCAAGGGCCAGGATTGTCCCCTACAACCTGTTTTTCATTGTCCAATGCAGACTGGCTGCTGCAGTTATATATTCTATTGCCATCTTCCCTTTGCAAGTACCACACAAAATCTGTGTTAAAACAGAGAAAATGTTTTACATTAGTAAATTTGGGTAAAATGCATTGCAGGGATTTTGTAATTATACAAAATTAAGTGTTAAAACCCAAGAACTTCCAAGTTTGGTTAAGAGACCAGAGGCCTAGCTAATAGTGATTAGCTAAGAGAAAGCAGAATAAACAAGATAACATTGTATTTGCTAAGTTATGCTTGGTCAGTAGAAATGCCAGATGTTGAATCAATAACTGAATAATTATGTTTCATCCAATGTTTCAAATTGAACAAAGGATGCCTGTTCCTATTGTGTTTCTCCTGAAGGGAAAACAGTCTTCCCACAGATCCAACCTTGAGTTTATGAAAAAATGGCACATGTCACTATAATGATATGGCATCCTTCCACCTCTCTTTCAAGGGACCAATGCCCTGCCTTAAGACATAAAGGAGACAATCTCTATTTCCATATGCTTTCACTGTTTCTTTGCCTTAACCCCTAGGAATGTATCTGTTGGACAATCAAAGGAGTTGCTTTGTTCCTATGGATTCCAAATCAGAATTCAAAATATATATTTTATACTAATAACATTTTATCAAAGTATTAAACTTAAATCCAAACATATTAAGGAATGAAAATGCACAATTAAGCCACCAAAATAACCTTAACTCTGCCCTATCATATTTTTTTCCAACGTCCCATCTAGTTAAAACAATTAAATTTTGCATATAGGAAATATATGAATAGTTTTTTTTGTATGGTTCATGGCAATTTCCTCACCATTATCCTTCAAAGTTTCACTATCAGCAGTCATTAAGATGGAGTCAAGGTTTAGAGAACATGTCCTTAATTTAGGGTAGAATACATTACAAAGGTGTAATTTCCCCCCAAAGGCCCACAGGAAATTCAAAATTAAAGTTAAACAATATGCATACATGTTAAAGCAAGAAATTATATTAGGGCACCCAAACAAACTTAGCACTGCCCTGTAGTGACACCCTGAAGGGGAAAAAATGAGGGGAGAGGGAGAATCTAATGTGTACTTAAAAATCTTGGAGTCCAAAAAGACTAAAAGGTTTTAATCATAATTTTAAAGGGTTGTATGTGTCTTTTTTTTATTCATGTCCTTCCATGGAAGAGTTTTCTGTTCAGCAAATACAGGGCAAATTTCACCTCCTCGTTCCTGAGAGCTAGATCATGGGGTTCAGAATTGGGGTGACAACATTGTATATGTGGATGACTATAATGTTCCTTTCAGAGGAGACCCCAGGGGAGTTGGTACATAGCATGGAAACACCACCATGGGGTGGGAGGTGCAGGTAGAAAAGATATTGGTCCTGATTTGCCATGATTGTCAGGAGGAAGGAAATTTAAGCAGAGGTACAGCAGGAAGTTGGGGACAAAAGAACCCAGTGTGAAGCTCCTAGTGACGACGTGGAGGAGGCTCAGGTTGAGGCGGGTGCTGCAGTATGCCAGGCTCAGCAGGGGCCTGATGTCACAGAGGAAGTCGTAGAAGCAGCTGAGGCACTAGAAACACAGCCAGGAGGTCATGACTGTCGCATCAGCACGTTCAGGGATGAAGTGGCCCAGGTGGCTGCTATCAGCCGCAGGCAGGCCTGTGGGTTCCTGACCAGCCTGTAGTGCAGCGGGTTAAAGAGGGCCATGTAGCAGTCACAGGCCATGACAGCCAGCAGAATGGCATTCCTGCTGCCCAGGAAGTGGAAGAAATGGAACTGGGTGAGGCAGCTGGTAAAGGAGATGGCCTGGTGCCCTGAGAGGAAGCCGGCCAGCATCTTGGGTCTGGTGACTGTGGAATAGAAGATGTTTTGCCCAGAAAGAAGGAAATTGGGGTGGAAAGTTGGGGCTGAGCCACTGTCAGAAATTTCATACAGATATAGACATTTCATAAGATCATCCCCAATTCTTAAGTGTACCAAGACAGATACCATAAATAATCACACAAGGTTTATTACATGCACAGTTGGGGCTTCCAAAAAATCTTAACTCTCCATTGTTGTGACAAGACGAGGGGTGTGGGGAAAAGAAACAAATCAATGGGGCTTTAAAAATTAGGTTCATTTAAGCTGGCTGCACAGACATTAAAATACCTCGATCACAATTGTATGTTTAGTTGCCAGCTGTGAATACAAGCCAGAGTAGAGATTTCATTTATGACGAATAATGGGAGGAAACGAGAATTACAACTAATACATCAATAAATATTCAAATGTGACCTATGTACCAAATTTCAGTGTGTTTTAACAATAAGAGAAGTTGGAAGAGTCTGTGACAGGACAGAGTTACTGTGGTTTGCAAGCCTGATCTGTGCATTTGTATACCTTAACAGGGCTGGATTTCTTTTAAGTGAAATCTTAACCTTCAACTTCCAAGGTTTGTAGCGCTTGGTTTTGGAATCTATGCAATATCTCTGCAAAGTAGTTTAACTTCAATTAATCATATGTATTATAAACCTTTATACCAATTTTGTTTGGGAATAATATTTAAAATTAATCTCCAAACATTTTCCCCCATAACAATTAGAGATGAAGAAATCCTGGGAGGACATTTTTCCATCCCCATCTTGGTCACTGCAAGAATGTCTCCTACAGTCTATTTTTTCCAGGGGATATTGAAGATAGATCCCCTACATTATAATTCCCTTGGTCAACATCTCTCCTTTTCACTTCAAAACAAGAAGCAGTCATTTTATTCAGTTCCTTTCAGGGAAGAGTTTTCTAGTGATGAATTTCCTGGTGGCGTATTTCACCTCACTGTTCCGCAGGGTGTAGATGAGGGGATTCAGAGCTGGGGTGATGACACTGTACACTAGGGTGATGATCATCTCTTCTCCCTTGGAGCTTCCTGAAGAAGGACGCATGTAGGCGAAGATCACTGTCCCATAGTACAGTGCTATCACGGTGAGGTGGGAGGTGCAAGTGGAGAAGGCCTTTCTCCTGCTTTCCTGTGACCGGACCTTCAGGAAGAGGAAGGAGATAATGTAGAGGTAGGAGAGGAGCGTGATGATGAACGGACTCACACTGACAATCCCAGTGACGATGTGGAGGAGGCTCAAGTTGAGGCGGGTGCTGCTGCAGGCCAGGCTCAGCAGGGGCTTGATGTCACAGAAGAAGTGGTGGATACGGTTGGGGCCACAGAAGTGCAGCTGGGAGGTCATGATCGTGTGCATCAGAGCGTGCAGGAAGCCAGTGGCCCAGGTGACTCCTGCCAGCAGCAGGCAGGCCTGTGGGCTCATGACCAGTGTGTAGCGCAGTGGGTAGCAGATGGCCATGTAGCGGTCATAGGCCATGACAGCCAGCAGCATGGCCTCACTGCTGCCCAGGAAATGGAAGAAATGGAGCTGTGCCAGGCAGCTGGTGAAGGAGATGGTCTGGTGCCCCCAGAGGAAGCCGGCCAACATCTTGGGCACAGTGACTGTGGAGTAGAAGATGTCTAGGCTGGAGAGATTTCCCAGGAAGAAGTACATGGGGGTGTGAAGCCGGGGCTCAGCAAGTACCACCGCCACAATGGCTCCATTCCCCAAAATGCTGGCCATGTAGAGCAGCAGGAAGAGGGCAAAGAGATAGCACTGTAGACCCCCCACATTGGTGAGGCCCAGGAAAATGAACTCACTCACCTCTGTCTGGTTCTCCATCCCTGCAGGAGGAAGAGGACAAAGCAGCAGAAAGTGAAAGCAGCTTAAGGTTCCACGCCCCTCTATGTTGCAGAAGCTGGTCCCGATGCAATGCACTGAATTGGAGTAAGACATTTTGTGGTAGAGTGTTTTCTTTCTGCAGCCATAGGTACATTCTGTAACCAGATATAATTGTATAGTAAAAAGAGGCAAAATAATTACTGATTTTTCATTTCTTTGTGAAGCTGAGATAGATAGATAGATTTGATTTGATTTTCTATCACTGCAGTTATAAGAGTAATGTATAAAAGTAGACATATTAATCATACTACTTTGCAGTTGCAAAAGCATCTTCCATCCCATGTTGAAGTGGGACTCCAAAGGGCCTTACTCTCATTCATTAAACCTGACCATGGTTCTTGATGAATTTATTTTCAGCAGTTCCTAAAAGGTGAAGAACTCTTCACAGATAAACACTATGCATATCTGATACTGGGGCAATAGCAGCATGGAAAACAGTCATTCCAGCAAAGCACAGATATCAGAGTGTTTGTGATTTTTGGCAAAAGGGGTCCTGAAAGAAACAGGAGAGACTCCAGTGAAAATTTTAGTGTGGTGATTTTCAAACTCTTATTGTTCTCCCTTTATTAGCCCAGTTTGCCAAGAACAATCCAGATATTTTAATTGAACCAACATAAAAAAAATCAAATATTGTTTAGAGTTTACTTCCCATTGGTTTTCATTGCCCCTTTTGTGAGATTTTTAGGGGGGAAATGTTTAACACTCCTGTTTTATTATTATTATTAATAATAATAATACTTTATTTCTATTACCCACCACTCCCACTGGAATGAATGGGAGGGGCACCTAGAGAAGAATGGACATGCTAAGAGTAGAACTGGGGATCAACCATAGCATCTGGTAGTCATTGTCACAGTTCAGGGTGACTGCACCTGTATTATCCCCTCGTGGTCCACTGAAGGCCACATTTTAGGCTCCTGGCTCCTCAGCCATCACCTTTCTTAGGTAGAGAAGCATGTCTCTCCCCCTCCTGATCAGGCTTTCTCCAGGCTGCACAGTTCTCTGCCTATACTGTTTAGCCACACCGCCTAGACATGCCAGCACCAGTGCTTTCTTTTCTCTCCGAAGGCTATGAACAGCTTAATGGCTCACAGTTATGTTACCGTGCAGTTCTTTATAAGCAAGGCCATTTATTGTAGGGTGAAAGCATTATAGAGAAAACATATTAAAATAATAAAATAGCCTACACACATGCTAAAAAGACGAGCAGAGGTCACCTAACTCCAGCCTCAGGCTCTGGTAGGTGTCAGTCAATCAGATCCAGAACTGGGTTTTCCCTGTGGTTACAAGTTCAGAACTGTCTCAGATTCAGAACCAGAACAACCATGAAAAGTTCCATCTTTCCTTTAGATATCTTGGACCTTTGATCTTATCGTCGTGTAACAGGTGATCAGCAGACACTGGCCCACTGCTCAGGGTGTAGCTACAAATAGCTGGGATTTTGATAAGCATAGGTGGGGAATTTACATAACTGGAGGTGGGGAATTTGCATTCACCTCCCCCTACATATTCCTCAGGAATATCCCCCACTTTTGTCTCAAAAATCTGTTCTTGTCTGGCACATTTTTCAATATAGTCTGTTGAACCCCCTACATCTCACACCTGTCACATCTCCCCCATTGAGAGGTTGCATGCAATTCTGACCCACAATAATACAGAAACCGTTCATTGAATACAATGGACCTCCAAAATACTTAAACTTAATCCAGTAAGGTATCCCAAGGATATTGCAGGAAATTGCCATGTCTGGCACACTCATAACGGAGCTTAGACTGGAGGTTATGTGTTTAGAATCCTAGGACATTATCAGGAAGCTACATCTAGGGATGAATAAGCCTAATAACAATTCAACTGGGCATTTCCCATCATGTCCACTATGATTTGTAATACTGTAGCAATTAGAGGTGACAGCTGAGATTAGAGCCCTGTTTATACTGTACAGACACATAGTGAGAGATAGCCCTGCCCCAGTCCAGTGAGCTCACAACCTAAGTAAACAAGAGATACAAAGGGTGTGTGGTGAAACAAAGGGAGGAAACCATCTACCCAAGGTCACACAGCAGGTGAGTGGCTGAGCTGGGGTAAAGTGTAGATCCCTTGAGTCCTAGCTGGTCATTCTATCCACTAAAGTAGCCTGTTTTTTTAAAAACTGCATTGCTATCTGCTATATCTCACAAACAAGTTATGCAGGAATCATTTGGTGGGATTCTTTGGCATATGTTATACATATACTTTGAAGCATTTGTTTTTTATCAGTAAATGTCAGTGACCATCGATTTCAATGTACACACACAAACCAACGGAAAAATATTTCCATTGATAATAGAAAAGTAGACATAGGCAAAGTTAGAAAAATGCTGCTGGAGCACTTATTAGAGTCCCACCTTAATGTGTATAAAATGAGTTGTAATGAATGCTGCATAAGTGGGCTTGGAGGTATCAGCTTTTTATCAGTAAATGTCAATTTCACCATACACACAAAACAATGAAAACATATTTCTGTTGATAATAGAAATGTATAGCTCAGCAACATAAGAAAAATGTTGCTTGAGAACTCATTAGAGTTTAATTTAAGGCTATTTACTTCGTATATTTTGACGTGTGACATGGACAATTTGTGTTTTAAGGGTTATAAAAACTTTTTGAATCTCAATGTCCACTGTCATTACATAATTATTGTCTGACCTCCCCCACTCATAAATTTCCCACAGCTGTGAAAATTTACATGGATAAAAATGTTTACAAATAAACGTTGATATTATCCATCAAAAATATATTTTAAATAAACCAAAATTTGATTTTTTTTCAAGCCTAGTTATACAGGATGTCAGACTAGATCATAATAATGGTCCCTTCTGACCTTGAAATTCATGAATCTATGAAACCTTTGCCACCTTCTTAAACATGCTGTGTTTTGAAACTCCTAGTCTAGAAGCCTACCTTCATTTTCGGGGTAATACACAAGTTTCCAAAGCATTGGCTGTTAGGGCTACTTGCATTTCTGAAGTCAGGAGCTTTTCAAAAGGAGTCTGAGGGAGTTTGAAAAGCCTACCCTTGGTGACTCTCTCATGCTGTTCCCTCAAAGCTCAGTCAGGGGCCACTTTGGTCCTCCTTGTAATGGAAACAATAACAGTGACTGGAGTCAACGGGCGCTCAAGAGAAATAGCAGGAATATCTGTCTATTCAGAAAAGAAGAGAGAAGCAAGCTCCTATTGAATAAACTTCTGGATGGTGTGCTGAATCTGTGGAACAAATGAACCTTTTTATCATATTCGCAGTCTGAATCACAGGGGGAAACCAATTTTCATTCTCTAGATGGCTCCTCTGGGGCAGAATCTCTGAACCACATAAGGGTTACTGATCTGTGCATAACAAGCCAAAAGTTCCCTACAGAGAACAAAGTCAAGCATTATTGTGCAGGCAGGAGCTGCTGGGAAAATAAATAAATAAAGCAGAAATCCTAAGGGAGTTAGGCATTCAACTTCCATTCAATATATTTGAGTATCCCAGCCTAAAAAAACCAGAGTTAGCAAATATTGTTGCTGGGTTTATTTATTTATTTATTTATACTAAAACCATTGAATTGGTCCACCATGATTCTGATTTGGTTCACTGTGATTAATTATTAGTTGGGGGCAGGGATTGCTCAGTGACTTGAGCGTTGGCTTGCTAAATTTAGGATTATGAGCTCAATCCTTGAGGGGGGTACTTAGGGATCTGGGGCAAAATCAGTACGTGGCCCTGCTAGTGAAGGCAGAGGGCAGGACTTGACTTTTCAGGGTCCCTTCCACTTCTATGAGATAGGTAATCTCTCTATATATATATATTAGACCATGAAGGGTTAAAACAGATTTAGCAAATTAGATGCAATTTTGCAGGGGGTAATAGTATTTATGAACAGAACCAAAGCAACTCAGAGCATCAGTGGCAAAGAAGTGAGCGAATTGCCCCAGTCTACCACGTTTTGGTAATGATTTGTACCTGAAAGACTTCACCCCCTACAGACATGACTGAGAATGTGATGGAAATTTTTCAGATGAAAAGTAGAAAAATGGCCATTGTTACACCCTCACTGAAGTCAACTGGAGTTTTTTCAAGATTTTCCTATTCAACCTGCTAATCTGTCAAGCTATCAAAGCCTTGTTGGAGAAGTTGAGGAAGATTCTAATATGTGTTCGACATGGTGATGACATTCAGAAGACTTCATTGTGTTGGGAGACTTTGACATCATTGTTGGGATTCCCTCCAAGACCTTTCCACTTGGCTCATCTAGAACACCTCATTCATTTCTGGGAGAACGCTTTATCCAGTTCTCTGGGATCCAAAAACCCCACCTCATTTCAACTCCAGCTCATCACTAAGGTTTTTTTATTAGGCATGTAACAGCTCTTTGCCCATGCTGGCCAGGCCCAGATGCAGGGGGCTTAGGTACAAGGTGATACCACAATTCCAATTCATATCACACACTACACAGTTAATATACATCTTTCCTAGCTATTAACATCTATGCATCTTGTATGTAAGGACCAAGATCTTCGGAAATTTTGTTCACGCCAATCACTCTGCACATTGTCTAAGGCAATCTTCCCAGTTCAGCGGGTTCCTGCCTACTTTATTTATTATTAACATACCCACAATAGTTAGTTTAGTTAACTTCTGCCTCCCTCATTTACTATAAACATATTCACAATAGTTATATCAGAAATTACTTGTCCAGACTTAACCAATGAGGAGTCCTTGTGGCACCTTTTGAGACTAACAAATTTGTTTGGGCATAAGCATTTGTGGGCTATAACCCACTTCATCAGATGCATGGAGTGAAAAATACAGTAAGCAGGTATAAATATACAGCACATGAAAAGATGGGAATCGCCTTACCAAGTGGGGGATCAGTGCTAACGAGGCCAATTCAATCATGCTGGAAGTGGCCCATTCCCAACAGTTGACAAGAAGGTGTGAATATCAAGAGAGGAAAAGTTATTTTTTGTAGTGACCCAGCCACTCCCAGTCTTTATTCAGGCCTAATCTGATGGTGTCAAACTTTCAGATTAATTCCAGTTCTGCAGTTTCTCGTTGAAGTCTGCTTTTGAAGTTTTTTTGTTGAAGAATGGCCACTTTTAAGTCTGTTATTGAGTGTCCAGGAAGATTGAAATGCTTTCCTACTGGTTTTTGAAAGTTACAATTCTTGATGTCTGATTTGTGTCCATTTATTCTTTTGCATAGAGACTGTCCGGTTTGGGCAACGTACATGGCAGAGGGGCATTGCTGACACATGATGGCATATATCACATTGGTAGATGTACAGTTGGAAGAGCCACTGATGGTGTGGCTGATATGGTTATGTCCTATGATAGTGTCCCTTGAATAGATATGCGGACAGACTTGGCAATGGGGTTTCTTGCAGAGATTGGTTCCTGGGTTAGTGTTTTTGTTGTGTGGTGTGTAGTTGCTGGTGAGTATTTGCTTCAGGTTGGGGGGCTGTCTGTAAACAAGGGTGGCCTGTCTCACAAGGTCTGTGAGAGTGAGAGATTGTCCTTCAGGATGGTTGTAGATCCTTCATGATGCATCGGAGAGGTTTTAATGGGGACTGTAGGTGATGGTTAGTGGCGTTCTGTTACTTTCTTTGTTGGGCCTGTCCTGTAGTAGGTGACATCTGGGTACCCTTTTGGCTCTGTCAAACTCTTTCTTCAATTCCCCAGGTGGGTATTGTAGTTTTAAGAATGCTTGATAGAGATCCTGTAGGTGTGTGTCTCTGTCTGAGGGATTGCAGCAAATGCGGTTGTATCTTAGGGCTTGGCTGTAGACAATGGATTGTGTGATGTGTTCTGGATGAAAGCTGGGGGCATGTAGGTAAGTATAGCGGTCAGTAGGTTTCCGGTATAGGGTGGTGTTTATGTGACCATCGCTTATTTGCACTGTCCAGGAAGTGGATCTCTTGTGTGGACTGGTCTAGGCTGAGGTTGATGATGGGGTGGATATTGTTGAAATCCTCATGGAATTCCTCAAGGGCCTCCTTCCCATGGGTCCAGATGATGAAGATGTCATCAATGTAGCGCAAGTAGATTAGGGGTGCTACGGGACAAGAGCCGAGGAAGCGTTGTTCTAAGTCAGCCATCAAAATGTTGGCAAACTGTGGGGCCATGCGGGTACCCATAGGAGTGCCACTGACTTGAAGGAATAAATCATCCCCAAATATGAAATAGTTGTGGGTGAGGACAAAGTCACAAAGCTCAGCCACCAGGTTTGCTGTGACATTATCGGGGATACTGTTCCTGATGGCTTGTAGTCCGTCTTTGTGTGGAATGTTGGTGTAGAGATCTTCTAAATCCATAGTGGCCAGGATGGTGTTTTCTGGAAGATCACCAATGGATTGTCGTTTCCTCAGGAAGTCAGTGGTGTCTCGAAGATAGCTGGGAGTGCTGCTAGCATAGGGCCTGAGGAGACACTCCACCTAGCCAGACAATCCTGCTGTCAGGGTGCCAATGCCTGAGATGATGGGGCATCCAGGATTCCCAGGCTTATGGATCTTGGGTAGCAGACAGAATACCCCTGGCCGGGGCTCTAGGGGTGTGTCAGCGTAGATTTGTTCCTCTGCTTCTTCAGGGAGCATATGGTGCAGTTTCTTTTCATACCTATCAGTGACATTAATCTATTGAGAGATCCTTCCTGTTAATATAGCCAAAAAGGAGATTGTACTAGTTAAAGGAATGAACTGAGATCTTCTTTGTCTTACTATTCTTATGGGGTTGAATAAAGAAGGATTGAGGGGTATAGAAATGTGCCTTTTAGCCACATTAGGTCAGTTTGTGAATGAAAGTAGAAGCTCTTGAAAGAAAAATGAATGGTTTTTATAAGCTAATACTGGATTTAAGGCTGGAGTTGGCTTGTAGTGTCTAAAGCAGAGAGGTGGGGATGATCCAACATTGATCATGCTGGGTTTGATCCACTCGCCCACCCTGATACTGCACAGACAGTGGTTTAGCCACCTTAGTTTCCTTTAACAAGTTATGGGCTGTGCAAGCAGGCTAAGATGGCACAACTCTTTCAACTCCCAGAGCACTTCTACAGCACAGATGATTTGTATACACAGTCACTCTGAGCCAAATTTGCAGGTTCACGGGAAACCTGTGAGATCCATGGTGCTTTAGTCCCTGGGCTGATTGATTAGGAGAATAAAAGATGGACACCAGAACTGAGGCAGAATACAGACACTTTCTTTCCAAATTGGGGAACTGGTCCAGTCTCCATTCCCCTGTGAGAACAAGAGCAGAGAGTAAAGGAACCCCTATGCTCAGAATCGCAAACTGAACCCAATCAGAGGCATTGAAAAAAATGGAATTATGCTTCCCATTCCTCCATCAGGAACACAAGGGAAACACACAAAAATCCCAAGAGGAACAATTCTTCTCTGTTTTATTTACTCCCAACGCAATCCTCTCCGCTGCTTATGCCTACCTCAAGACTCTTCTAGGGAAAAAAATCATTGAACTGATAGTATTTCAGGGATAGAAACTGAGAGAGGATACCTCCTGATAGAATGTTGACACAATAGAACAGGGCTCTCAGTTTTAGATGCCTCCTATCCTGGCTCATTTGTTGTCAATTCTGTGCCATCAGGAAGGAGCCAAACCAGAGTACATAGGACACCATCTGACGTTGCACTCCATATGTTTTATGGAAATATGTTTATAAGTGGAATATGCGTTATGCAAAAGGTCAGAGAAACCTGTGTGAGAGAGTGGAATTTAGGATCCTCCCACCAGGAGGAGGTGCAGTTTCTCAGAAAACGCTTCTCAGCGCCCAAACAGGGGGCAGACAAGACAGTTCCCCACCGGCCGCCAGACACATGTTTTCACAGGGAATCAGATCCCCCTGGGGACGGAGTAAAACTCCTCCAAGGATGCGCAGCTCCAGGAATGTCAGAGAAGGCAATGACTGTTTGCCTTAGGAGGTGGGTGAGGGAAACCTGCAGGTCCTTAGGTCCCTCCAGCATCTGACGAAACCATTTTTGGGGAAGGGGCAGGGGTAGCCGAGGAAGACAAAGACAGGAAAGAAGGGCTTGCAGCTCCTGTGCAAACACCATGTTCCCAGCGGTCCGAGAGAAGCAGGGGGGTTCAGCACTTTGGCTGCTTCCTGAGGGCAGAGAACTCACAACACGGCAATGCTCAGAGCCCCATGACACGGATTCAGAATGCTATCAGCTCACAGTGAGGGGGAGCAACACCCCTCCCTTAGTTTCTATGCAAGATCTCCTATCAGCTGCGGGTCCTTCCCGGAAGAGGGTGCAGGTAGGCTGCTGAGAGGGTGGCACTGGGGTAAATGAAAGCAGCGGAGGCTTGTTCCTCTTGAGTTTTCTTTGTGTTGCTCTTGTGATCCTGAGAGAGGAACCTGAAGCATCATTTGAGTTTGTTTCAGTGCCTTTGGTTGGGCTAAGGTTGTGACCCTGAGCACAGGGACTCCAGCTCTTAACCCCTCAGGGGAATGGACAATGGAGCAACTTAATATGTTGGACAGGAAGTAGACTGAAAAAATCAAATTATGCTTCCGGTTCCTCCATCAGGATCACAAGAGAAACACAAAAAATCCCCCCAAGAGGAACAATTCTTCGCTGCTTTATTTACCTCTATCGCAATCCTCTCCTCCTCTTCTTCTGCCTACCTAGCGGCTCTTTGAGGGAAATACATCATTGAACGTATAGAATTTCTGAGATACAAACTGAGAGAGGGGCTTTGAGAGCTCCTGATAGGATGTTGACACAATATAACAGGGCTCTTGGTTTTAGCTGCCTCCTATCTATGCTCCCTATGTTGTCAATTCTGTACCTTCATGAAGCAGCCAAACCAGAGTGGGTAGAGCACCCAGTTTAGGACTCAAGCCCAAAACCTGAGACTAAGAGTCTTACATTCCATTTATCAGTGTTTACTGTACTGCTCCCCTCTTCCTCCACCTGTATGTTTAACATCCATACCTGCCCAACATCAAGCAATGCCAACTTTCTCCTGGGGAATAAGCTGGAATTTACCCAACTAGGTGCCTTGAACGCATGGATTCTGAAAATCCCTGTAAAATTCCCTGTAACTTCTCTTGCTGCTACTCTAACAAAAATACTAAATAAGTGCTCTTCAAATGTTACAAGAGAGATTGAAATAAGGCCATTTCTTCAGGTAGCATAGAGAGGTTGTGCCAGGAGTGGGATTTGAACCCACGCCTCCAGAGGGAGACCAGAACACCCAATTGTGGGAAAGACAGAGCCTTGAGTCTAGTGCCTTAGACCACTTGGCCATCCTGATGCTATGGGGAAAAAAGCCCTCTCTCAACCCTAGTTTTCTTAAATATTTTATACAGCACATCTGGTTTTTAGACACAATCACCCTCACCTAAAGTTGCAGGTTTCCTAGAACCCTGGGACTTCTGAGGTGTTCTAGTCTCCCTGCTCGCTTATTAGGGGAATAAAAGATGGACCCTAGGATAGAGGCAGAATACAGACACTCAGCTTTACAAGAACCTCAGACTCCCGCACGGTGAGCCACATAGTCAAGCAGCCAGCACTCACAATCGGATCCGGCTTTTTTTTCTTCTTCTCCAAAATAGCTCAGCACTCAGTATGTTGAGCCCTTCTGGAAATCTTGCAAAAGAGTTTGGTGCCTGAATGGGAGTTGAGTTCTTATGACAATGATTTTTTTGGGGGGGTTTTGTTTCACCAAGAAAATTGGGGGGGAAATATTAATCTAGGGTGAACCTGAATCTTTATTGCTGTTTTCGGTCAGCTCCCCTAAGCTGTTTCGGAAGCCGGTCCAGTCCCCAGTACAGAGGGTACAAGAAGAGAGAGTGAAGGAACCCCTGTGCTCAGTATCACAACATGAGCCCAACCAAAAACATTGAAACAAGCTCAAATTACGCTTTAGGTTCCTCCATTAGAATCCCAAGAGCAAGACAAAGAAATCTCAGGAGGAACAGTCCTCTGCTTTCATTTACCCCATCGCAACCCTCTTCACTTCTACTTCTGCCTACCTAGAGGCTCGTCCAGGAAAACCACTCAGCTGATTATAATTTTGGCATAGAAACCCAGCGGATAGCATTCTGACTTTGTCTAAGGGGTCTCTCAGCTTTGGCTTCTCCCAGTTTGTCAACTCTGTGCAGGCAGGAAGCAGGCAAAGTGCTAACCTCCGCCCCCCATGGCCTCACTCATTTTGCTGATTTTCTTGCCTCTGTTTCCCTTAACCAAAATAAGAAAACAGAAAATAACAAACAAGTAACCACTTTGTCTGTTCTCCAGCCAGCACACTTAAAACTCACTTAAAATCATTACCCGTGTCTCTTGTAAGGTATCATAACAAAGGTTATAAGCTACTGAATATATTCCTCCTATTTGTATGCATGTATCATTTTTGTACCTGAAGCTAGAACTATGAAGTAGAACTTTGAGGTCCTATTGTAATTATGCAAAGCGTGGGCCACTAATGGTGGTTTAAAATCTTGATGACTCCCCTTGACCCAGACAATTGGTTGTAAATGGTTTATTTACCTGCAAACCTTCCTTTGTACGTGTGGGCCAACCCAGGAAGAATGGAGACTAGGGGGGTCTTACAGTGACATGTGACCATGTCACATGATACTGGAATCCATCTTAAATCTGGTATTTTTCCATTTAGAAGGAAGGGCGGGGACCCAGAGAGACAAAAGATTCCCGCCTTGTGCCAAAGCTATAAAAGGGGGCAAAACAGGACAAAGGGGCTGCCAGTCATGAGAAAACCCCTGCTTAGCACCTAAGATGTCTGCTGGAACTAACAAGGACTGTACCAGGGGAAAGGTTTGGGCTCAGACTAGGAAGGAGTCTAATCTGTGAAAGAAGCTTATTGGACCATCTCTGAGGGTGAGATATTCCCTGTAATCAGTTTCTTAATATATTAGGCTTAGGCTTGTGTGTTTTGTTTTATTTTGCTTTGTGACTTACTTTGTTCTGTCTGTTATTACTTGAAACCACTTAAATCCTACCTTTTTATACTTAATAAAATCACTTTTCTTTATTAATAAACCCAGAGTAAGTGTTAATACCTGGGGGAGCAAACAGCTGTGCATATCTCTCTATCAGTGATATCGAGGGGGAACAATTGACGAATTTACCCTGTATAAGCTTTATACAGGGTAAAACGGATTTATTTGGGGTTTGAATCCCATTGGGAGCGGGGTGTCTGGGTGCTGGAGACAGGTGCTGAGCTGTTTTGCGTTAAAGTCTGCAGCTTTGGGGGCGTGGCCCAGACCCTGGGTCTGTGTTGCAGCAGGCTAGGGTGTCTGGCTCAACAAGGCAGGGTTCTGGAGTCCCAGGCTGGCAGGGAAAACGGTCTCAGAGGTAATTTCAGCACATCAGGTCACAGTCCCAAGGGGATCTCTGTGACCAAAACCATCACAGTGGCGTAGTCGACCAGGATATGTGCACACCTGATTGCTTTGAGACACTGGTAATGATTTTAAGTGAGTTTTAAGTGTGCTGGCTGGAAAACAGACAAAGCAGTTACTGCTTTGTTATTTTCTGTTTGCTTATTTCGGTTAAGGGAAACTGAGGCAAGAAAATCAGCAAAATGAGTGAGAGTGAGGAACAATGTGTTGAGCCCTTCTGAAAATCTGGCTAAAGATTTTAGTGCCTAATTGGGAGCCTAGTTCTTCTGCAAATCTGGCTCCAGTGGTGGGTGTGAGACCTTCTGAAAATTCTGGCCGTTGTGTCTGGAAGGTCCAAGAACCGTCACAACTTTGAGCATTTACTAGAACAGGGTGAAAAAACCTTCCTTCCTTGACCTACAATCCCAATATTTCATCTTGATTCCAGGTTTAGGTTTCAAGAGAATTTGATTTTATGTTTAGATGCAATTCCAAACAAACACCCCTCTCTAGACATTTGAAGAGGGAGAAAGAAATAGACCTGCCACTAAACCACGTTGCCTTTCACCAGTAGCCACCTGAGCAACAGGGTAACCACTGGCCTACAGGTGAAAGGCCCATAGCCCATGCTCAGAAGCCTTCAGCAGCTAGATCTCAGGAATGGAAGAGTTTAATCATTTGTCTCCGGGGTGGTTACTTCCAAACACTTGTATATAGCACTGGGTGAAAGATTTGGGGGTGAATATTATATTTGGTGAAATATTTTGGTGGACCCAAAATGATTGTTTTGTTTCACCAAGAAAATGGGGGGGGGGGGGGGGGAATTGATCTTGGGTCAAACTGCAATGTTGTTATAATTTGGGTTAGGCTAGGTAGCAAGGAAAAAAAATCAATTGTTTGCACAAGTGTATTGGTCTAAAAGTCCATAGAGCCTGGGCTTTAAGGGGCAGAGTGGGAAGCTGTCCATATTTTATTCATAGGTAGAGTGAAGTTTTGGTTTTCACCTGCACTGCAAACAGTTTTCCAGCATTCTAAAGGAGCATGGGAAGTTACCTTTTTTCTGTTGAATCGCAAGTTAGGAAGGGAAGGAAGCTTTTTGTTGAAAAGTGTCATTCCCTGACCGGGAATTGAACCCGGGCCGTGGCGGTGAAAGCGCCAAATCCTAACCACTAGACTACCAGGGACAGTGCTTTTGATGGGTTGGGCTTGACTTTCTAGACCTACTTTCTGTCCAATTGATTAACTTCCTTCCTCTTCAAAGGATGTTAACACAAGCTCTGAGCTCCTCATTTCCTTACGGTTCCCTTCATAGTTTTAGCACAGTAAATTGATATAAAAGAGAAACAGAAAACATATTAAAACAATTTCCAGTATTATTATATATTGAGGCCACATCTTTGTTGTTGTTGTTATAATAGTTTTATGGCTATCTTGTTTTACTCTCCATGCGCTTACAGAAATGTACAAGGGATGAATAATATATGGTTGGAATCTTCAGCCTCAAGCAATCTCCATCACAATGAAGAGGGCTGGTGGAGGATTTGAGAAAGGAGCATTTATCTCAACTACTGAGTGCTGGCAACGATGTAGCAAGAAGTAGAGAAGCTACAGATCGCTGATGGGGGGCAATCAGCTTCTGTCACCTTATTTTTTCCCTCTCTTCCCTGCGCTAGAAGAGACTCAACTCTCCTAGGACCATGGAATTGTCAATTTGTCTTCTCTTCATCTTCTACTAAAGGTCTGAGGAGAGAAAATGGATTCCATTCTGGCCTGAGAATATAAGGGAAAGAGCCATAATCTAAGACTGCAAGATCAAACGCCCAACGTGGGGCTTGAACCCACGACCCTGAGATTAAGAGTCTCATGCTCTACCAACTGAGCTAGTCAGGCGATGCCTGAAGGCTTCTCAAAGGCACAGAGGGTACCGAAGGAGCCCTAAGGAAGTTTCTTTGCACGCTGAGATTCGTTTTCTGACATTTGCCTTCTTTCCTGGTGCCTTCGCTCTGCAGCTAGCAAATAGGGCCTGTTACAAAGCTGGTTAGATGCTGGCGTCTAGACCAGAGAAGTGGGGTTCATCTAGCAGCTGCTCAGAGAAACCTGTGTGGGAGGGTGGAATTTAGGATTCTCCCACCAGGAGGAGGTGCTGTTTCTCAGAAAAAGCTTCTCAGCGCCCAAACAGGGGGCAGTCAAGACAGTTCCCCACCCTAGATTTATATTAAAATATTAATCTAGGGTGAACCTGAATGTATATTGCTGTTTTCGGTCAGCTCCACGAGGCTGTTTCGGAAACTGGTCCAGTCCCCAGTACAGAGGGTACAAGAAGAGAGAGTGAAGGAACCCCTGTGCTCAGTATCACAACCTGAGCCCAACCAAAAGCATTGAAACAAGCTCAAATTACGCTTTAGGTTCTTCCATCAGAATCCCAAGAGCAAGACAAAGAAATCTCAGGAGGAACAGTCCTCTGCTTTCATTTACCCCATCGCAACCCTCTTCACTTCTACTTCTGCCTACCTAGAGGCTTTTCCAGTAAAACCACTCAGCTGATTATAATTTTGGCATAGAAACCCAGGGAGGGCTTGTGCTCCCCCTCGATGTGAGCGGATAGCATTCTGACTTTGTCTAAAAGGTTTCTCAGCTTTGGCTTCTCCCAGTTTGGAGTGTCTAAGGGAATTGCTTGTGTGGCTTGTGGTTAGCCAGTGGGGCAAAACCAAAGTCCTCTTTGTCTGGCTGGTTTGGTTTGCCTTAGAGGTGGAAAAACCTCAGCCTTGGGTTATAACTGCCCTGTTTTAAGCAATTTGTCCTGAATTGGCACTCTCAGTTGGGTCCCGCCAGAACCAGCATCCTTACAGCATGCCAGATTTCTAGCCAGCTTTTTCCAGTCCTTTGTTCCTATAGAACCCAATGTGGCTGGAACATTAGACTGGAAGAGTTTGCAACAAAAACTACATGCAGCATTCTGGGTGTTTGAGTACATAAGCCATGGCCTCTTCACTTTGTCACCATTGGGGATTTCACGCCAGTAATGAATTGGATGGAAACTTCTATTTTCATTGTCTTTGGGGAACATGAAGTTTTTCACTTGCTGTGGCCCATGCAGTACAAGGAAGTCTCTCAGGCTACTGCTCAAGTGGGTCCACGGTCCTGAATCATCTAGACTTAAGGAACTAAACTCAGCAGCAGCTGTTTCTTGCGCCTGCACCACACTCTTCTCTGAGCTACACTTTTCTTCAGGAATGTGCATGGTTACATCCATTTGAGATGGAGATATGGATGCTGCAGTAGCTGCCAGGTCACCTGCACTCTGACTAACTGGAAGATCAGGCATCTCCTCACCACTCACATCCTCCCTGGGGCCGGAAGGCTCACCGTGAACATTTGTGTCTATGTATCTCAGGAGACCTCCTTCCTGATTAGATAGAAAAGCTTCCTTTGCTTTCTTTCTTTTTCCGAATGCTGCCCCAGAGGGGCGTTTTCTTCTTTCACTCATGACTGCTGTTCTGTGCCAGCTATAGTGGCTCTCAACACTCAATTGAAGGGGACAAATAAGCAGGCTGGTAGCAGGGCCTGAGTGAGGAAAGATATCAGCATCTTAAGGGTCTAACTGGCTCCTACTACGTCAGTTGACTGCCTGTTCTCCTCAAGTGGGTTCAGGGAAGCAGCAGGAAACAGGAAGCTCCCTGAGAAGCTGGTGTTAATCAGTCCAGGCTCCTGGGGGTGCTAGAGAGGTACATAAGAGGCTCCTCCTCTCTCTCAGTGCAGCTCCTGCTGCTTTCTGTTATTCCCCCTGTCAAAGTTGCTTCCCCACTCTGAACTTTAGGGTACAGATGTGGGGGCCTGCATGAAAAATTCTAAGCTTAACTACCAGCTTAGATCTGGTCTGCTGCCACCACTCTCGATGCTAATTCCCTTCCCTGGGTAGCCTTGAGAGACTCTTCACCAATTCCCTGGTGAATACAGATCCAAACCCCTTGGATCTTAAAACAAGGAGAAATTAACCATTCCCCCTCCTCCCTTCCACCAACTCCTGGTGGATCAAGATCCAACCCCCTTGGATCTAAAAACAAGGAAAATCAATCAGGTTCTTAAAAAGAAGGCTTTTAATTACAGAAAAAGGTAAAAATCGTCTCTGTAAAATCAGGATGGAAAATAACTAACTTTACAGGGTAATCAAACTTAAAGAGCCCAGAGGACCCCCCTCTAGCCTTAGGTTCAAAGTTACAGCAAACAGAGGTAAACACCCTAGTAAAAGGTACATTTACAAGTTGAGAAAACAAAGGTAAACTAACACGCCTTGCCTGGCTTTTTACTTACAAGTTTGAAATATGAGAGACTTGTTCAGAAAGATGTGGAGAGCCTGGATTGATGTCTGGTCCCTCTTAGTCCCAAGAGCGAACAACCCCCAAAACAAAGAGCACAAACAAAAACCTTCCCCCCGCCCCCAAGATTTGAAAGTATCTTGTCCCCTTATTGGTCCTTTGGGTCAGGTATCAGCCAGGTTACCTGAGCTTCTTAACCCTTTACAGGTAAAAGGATTTTGGAGTCTTTGGCCAGGAGGGATTTTATAGTACTGTACACAGGAGAGCTGTTACCCTTCCCTTTATAGTTATGACACCCCCTCACCTTTTCTCCTGCCTGCCTGTTATGTCTCTTGTGCCCTCCTTCCTCCAGCACAGCACTCCACCATCGCTGTGCATCTAGAGCAGAGACAATACATATGTACCAGCAGCAGACACAGTTTTCTACACTCTGGTTCCTAGTGGTGCCCCCCCCCCACACACACACACAGTCTGGCACCTGAGGTGGCCACCTCAGTTCGCCTCATGGTAAGTCCAGCCCTGCCTCCACCCCAAAACTCACTTTGCATCTAGCATTTATAATGGTGTTAAATATATTTTAAAAGTGTTCTTAATTTATAAGGGAGGGGGTCGCACTCAGAGGCTTGCTATGTGAAAGGAGGTCACCAGTACAAAAAAATTGAGACATTAATACTTGCGTTTTTTTTTTTTTTGGAGAACAGCAATGTCCGAGTTTTCCATGGACATATTCCTTCCAGTGCCTCAGGCCCCATCCAGCAATACAAAAAACCGAAATGCAGTGAAATACAAGGAAAGTTTCTCACCATAGGGTTCATTGACCAGGCAGGGGGAAAGGTTTTGCCAGAACACTTGGTTATAATATCCCTCCCTGGCCTTACATGGAAAGCAGTGTGATAACTCTCAGAACACACAACCAGAGTAGGTAGGGCACCAAGCCATAGATTGAGTCTTACATTCTACACGTACTGCTCTTTTCTCCCTCCATCTGTATATTGAACAGTCAAGCCTGCCTCCCCTCAAGCCATGCCAAGTCTCTTCTGGATAACAGGCTTGGAATTTACCCAGCTAGGTACCCTTAACACACTGCTTTTGAAGATGTTTGAAGTCCCTCCACTTCTCTCATAGAAATGCTAAGTAGTTGGTGTTGTAATGTTACAAGAGAGGTTGAAAGAAGGTCATTTCTTCAGGTAGAAAGCAATGATTGTGTCAGGCAGGGGATTTGAACGCACAGTCTATATGGAGCCCAGAACATCAAATGAGGGAAAGACACAGCCGTGAGTCTGATGTGCTACACCACTCAGCGACCCTAATACTGCTAGTCAAGGAAGTTATCAACCTTATTTTTCTTTAACTTGTTATGAACTTTTCAGGAAGGCAGAGATGGCACATCTCTTTCAACTTCTAGAGACCTTCTAATGCACAGCTGATTTTTATATGTAGTCTCCCTGCTCACTTTTCAAGTGAATAAAAGATGGTTGCTAGCATTCTGAGAAAGTAATGGTGAACCTCAGACTCCTGCACGGTGGGCCAGACAGCCAACCAACCAGCATCCACAACCTCTACCACCTTTTGTTTTCAAAATAGCTCAGCCCTCAGTGTGTTGAGCCTTTCTGAAAACCTGGCCAAATTTTTTGTTGCCTAAATGGGAGCTGAGTTCTTCTGAAAATCTGGCTCTAGTAGTGGGTATGAGACCTTCTGAAAATTCTGGCCCATGTGTCTGGAAGCTCTAAGAACCTTCAGAACTTTTAGCGTGTGCTAGAACCTGATGAGAAAACCTTCCTTCTGTAGAACTCAGTACAGATTTTCTCACTGACAATGTTTCATCTTGATCCCAGGTTTAGGTATCAACAAAATGCATTTATTGTATTTTTATATGCAATGTGAAACAAACATCCCTATTTGGGCAGAGGGATAGAAGTAGGTCTGCCACTACACCACATTGCCTTTCATCAGTAGCTACCTGAGCAAGGTAGTAACCAGTGTCCAACAGGCGAAAGGCCCATCGTCTATGCTTAGAACACTTCAGCAGCTAGACCTCAGGAATGGAAGAGGCTAGTGGTCAGTTTCTCCGGGATGGTTACTTCCAAAGACTGGTATATAGAGTGGGATGGAAGTTCTTTGGATGAATATTTTATTTACAGAAATATTTTGATTGACCCAAAATGATTTTTTGGTTTTGTTTCAACAAGAAAATTGGAAAAAATATTAATCTTGGGTCAACCTGAATGTCTATTATTATCATTATAATTTTGGTTAGGCTAGCTAGCAAGAAAAAAATAATTTGCACGTCTATTTGTGTAAAAGGGCATGCAGCCTTGACTTTGAGGTGCACAGTGGAAAAATGCCCACATTCTAGTCAGTGGGAAGCCTTGATTTTTATATGGTCTTCAATGCCCTTCCCAACATCATGTAGAAGAAGGGGGAATCAGGAAAAAAATGTGGATTTGTTTAAATTGCAAGTGAAGAACAAACTAAGAATTGTTGTTGTGAAATTAATTTCCCTGGCTGGAGAGTGAAGAAACCAGGAAAGAAGGGAAATGTCAGAAAAGGAACCTCATCTCGCAAAGAAACTGCCTTAGGGTTCCTTCTACACTGTCTGTGCCTTTGAATCATTTTTAAACAGAACCTGACTAGCTCAGTTGGTAAAGTGTAAGACTCTTAATTGCAAGGTTGTGGATTCAAGCACCCTGTTTGGCATTTGATTTTGCAGCTTTTTAGATATCACTCTTTTCCTTATATTCTCAGGCCAGAATGAAATCCACTCTCTGTCCTCTCTACAATCTTAGGCAGGAAATGCCTCTTCCTTTCTCAGAGCTTTAGTAGAACATAAAGAAAAAACAAATTGACATTTCCATCTTCCTATGAGAGTGAGAGTTGAGAGAGGATTTCCTGCTCTTCTATTCTACTCCAGCCAAGAGAGGGGAAAAAATAATCCTTCTGGAGCTGATTGTCCCCTTCAGTGCTCTGTAGCTTCTCTATTTCTTTCTACATAGTGTCCAGCACTGCGTAGTTCAGATAACTGCTTCTTTCTCAAATCTCCCCCCTTCCCCACCCCCGCCAGTGCTCTTCATTTTCATGGAGATTGTTTCAGGCTTCAGATTCCAACCACATTTTATTCATCCCTTGTACATTTCTGTAACCCCTCTGTCATCCATGAAAGCTTATGCTCTAATAAATTTGTTAGTCTCTAAGGTGCCACAAGTACTCCTGTTCTTCTTTTTGCAGATAGTTAAGGGTTAATGCCTCTTTTACCTGTAAAGGATTAAGAAGTTCACCTAGCCTAGCTGACAACTGACCAGAGGAACCAATGGGAGCACAAGATGGTTCAAAAGGAAGGAGAGAAGTTTCCTTTGTCTGGATCAGTTTCACTTTTGACCGGAGGGAAAAGCTCCAGAATTCAGCCTCTTATCAAGTAGTGAGTATTAGTGAAGGAAATAGGTTTATGTTTATTTCTTTGTAACCTCAAATTGGGTATTTGAGTATTTTTTGTGTAACTAAGTTTTCGCCTAGGGGAACATCCTCTGTGTTTGGAATCTGTTGTCTGTGAGAGTAGCTGGTATGCTAATCTCTCCCAGAGAGTTTTCTTTTACCTTTCTTTTCTTTAATTAAAAGCCTTTTTTTTAATATATACCTGATTGATTTTTGCCTTGTTTTTAGATCCAAGGGGTTGGATCTGGATCCACCAGGAGTTGGTGGGAGAGAGGAGGGGGGATGGTTAATTTCTCCTTGTTTTAAGATCCAAGGGGTTTTGGATCAGTGTTCACCAGGGAATTGGTGAAGAGTCTCTCAAGGCTACCCAGGGAAGGGAATTAGTGCTTGGGAGTGGTGTCAGGCAGACCAGATCTAAGCTGTTAATTGAGCTTAGAGCTTCTCATGCAGGTCCCCCACATCTGTACCCTAAAGTTCAGAGTGGGGAAGGAACCTTGACAATGCCATATTTCTTTCAAATTCTAGGGCCCTTCTATAGCATAGTTCATTTTTATACACAATCACCCTGAGGAAAATTTGCAGATTTCCTGGAGTCCCTTTAGTGAGGTGTTGTAGTCTCACTGCTGACTTATGTAAATAAAAGATGTACACCAGACATTCAGCTTTATGAGAAAGTAATGGTGACCTCAAACTCCTCCACTGTGAACCATGTAGTGAAGCACCCACAATCTGGACCAGCTTTTTTTCAAAATAGCTCAGCACT
Organism: Trachemys scripta elegans; assembly: GCF_013100865.1. Taxonomy (NCBI): domain Eukaryota; kingdom Metazoa; phylum Chordata; order Testudines; family Emydidae; genus Trachemys; species Trachemys scripta. Next base: position 35,568,234 of record NC_048311.1, read on the forward strand.
CAGTGTGTTGAGACCTTCTGAAAAATCTGGCTCTAGAGGTGGGTGCCAATGCCAGATCTTCTGAAAATTCTGGCCAATATGTCTGGAAGCTCCAAGAACCATCAGAACTTTGAGCATTTGCTAGAACCTGATGAGAAAACCTTCCTTCTATTGAACTAAGTAGAAATTTTCTCCTTTAGTTACAATCACAATGTTGCATCGTGATCACAGGTTTATGTTTCAACTTAATTTAGTTTTGTTTTATATGCAATGTGAAACAAACACACCTAGATGGGCATTTGGACAGAGGGCTAGAAATAGATCTGCCACTAACCCACAATTCCAAAGACTTGTATATAGACCTGGGTGAAAGGTTTTTTGGATGAATATTTTATTTACTGAAATATTTTGGTTTGACCAAAAATGATTTTTTTTAATTTTGTTTCAACAAGAAAACTCAAAAAAAATTAATCTTGGGTCAACCTGAATTCTTATTATTATTATTATTTATTTTATTGGTTTGGCAAGGTAGCAAGCAAAACAACAAATGATTTGCACAGCTCTATTTGTATAAACCATCCACAGAGGGAACATGCCTAATATCTGCTCTGAGGCTCTAGAAAAGTTTGATTTGTTCGATATAAGTTGATGAAAAGCTTGTTTCCCTCATCAGGAATTGAACCCTATGCTGGGACAGTAAGAGCACCAAATCCTAACCACTAGACTATTTGGGAGGTGGTGTACTCTGAGTTTTATCACTGATACTATTAGGGTTTTTCAGGCAACTTTCTCTAAAAATTCATCTTGGGTCAACCTGAAGTATTATTTTTATTATAGTTTTGATTTGCATAGGTAGCAAGCAACAAATTAAATTAATTGCACAGGTCTATTTGTATAAAAGGGTATTGAGCCTGGGATTTAAGGTGCACAGTGGGAACATGCCCACATTTTGCTATTAGTCACTGGAGAGAGCTTTGATTTTTCACACAGTCTCCAAACACCTTCTCGGCATCCCAAAATCTCAGCAGGAGTCTGGAGGAGCAACCTACCTGCTCAAGGTACTTCTGGTGTTCTAAAAGGGAGACAGAGAGGGAAAAAGCTCAGTCCACAGTGACACTCATGAGAACGAATAGCCAATGAGCTTTGTATGTAACTACTTAGTCAATTGTGAACCTTCCTATCCTTATCCCTATGAAATGATGATGATGTACACTTGACTTTATATCCCAGTGTGCCATGGACTTCTACAGTTGCATTAGCCAATCCAACCATTTGGCACTTGGAGATGGGTACCTCTGTATTGTGCCAGATTCTTGTGCAGCTATAAAAGGCTGGTAGATGCAGATACTTTTGCCTCTTCTTAACCAGCACTAATTCCTACCCCTTCCCAACATACACACAGGCAACCATGACATTACTCCTTTTCTCCCCACATGTTGGGGTGTGAAGTTTGATCTTGTGAGGAACTGGTTTTAATAATACACATTGACACAGAATACGTCTGATTCCATTCTTTAGGGGCAACATTTGCGCACACACACATAGTCTGATTCCATCCTGAAAGTACAGTATATACATACACACACACACACACAGAATCTGATTCCAACCTGAAAGTACAGTGTACATACACACATGCGTGCGCATGCGCACGCACACACACCACACACACACGTAGTCTGATTCCATCCTGAAAGTTCAATGTACACATACACACACAGCGTCTGATTCCATCCTGAAAGTACAGTGTATGTATATGTACACACATGCTGTAGATCTGATTCCATTCTTCAGGGCCAGTGTGTACACACACACACACACACACACACACCAATGCATATTTAGCCTATACTCATGATTCAGATTTTTTTCCCTTTTCTGTGCAGAAACTTGAGCTCTCACCTGCAGGAATTCACTCCCGGGCTGCTGGCACTTCACCTGCAGCTCATTCATTAGGCCAGGGGTCGGCAATCTTTCTTAAGTGGTGTGCCGAGTCTTCATTTATTCACTCGAATTTAAGATTTCACATGCCAGTAATACATTTTAAAGTTTTTATAAGGTCTCTTTCTATAAGTCTATAATATATAACTAAACTATTGTTGTATGTAAAGTAAATAAGGTTTTTAAAATGTTTAAGAAGCTTCATTTAAAATTAAATTAAAATGCAGAGCCCCCCGGACCGGTGGCCAGGACCCAGGCAGTGTGAGTGCCACTGACAATTAGCTCGCATGCCGAAGGCGGCATGCCTTCCATAGGTTGCCTATCCCTGCATTAGATATTGAGAGATGATAGTTTCAGGGCTTGGCTACACTTGCAAGTTAGAGAGCATTAAATCAGCCCCAGACGCCCTAACTCCTGAGGCGTCCACACTGGCAAGGCACATAGAGCACCTGGACTCTGCAGCTGGAGTGCTCCTGGTAATCCACCTCCACGAGAAGCATAAAGCTTGCTGTGCCCCGGCTGAAATGCCCGGGTGTCAGTGTGGATGACGTGTTGCATTACTGTGCTGTGATTGGCCTCCGGAAACATCCCATAATCCCCAGAAGTCAAGTAGCCACTCTTGTCATTGTTTTGGAATCGGCTGCAGGCATGCAGCTATCCCCTTTCAAAGCTCCGTTTCTGACAGCCAGCTGCTTATCTGCTCCGGGACAAAGCAAACCATTAGTGTGGAATGTGAGTGTATGTGAGAGGGGGAAGGAGAGGGAGAGGGGGAGTCTGCTGCTATCTGAACTTACAAGACAGCGTGCTGACACACTCTCTGCACCCCAAAACACACTGTCTTTCCCCCCACATACACACAACACCCTCCCTGTCACACTCCACACACACATACATTTGAAAAGCACACTGCAGCCACTTGCACACTGGGATAGCTACCACAATGCACTGCTCTTTGTGGCATTGCAAGAGTTGCTGATGTGGCCACGCCACTGCGCTTGCAGCTGACAGTGTAAACACACGGCAGCGTTTTCCCTGCTGTGGTCTCTGAAGACTGGTTTAACTTCCAGCGCTGATCTGCAAGTGTAGCCAAGACCTCAGAGAGAGTTTGGTAACATTTTCACTTTCCTTAAATTCTCCTTCTCCAGTTCTTCCAGCTGGGCCAGCAGGAGTCACTCTTGTTCCTCCAGAAATTGCCACAGTTGCTCAAACTCAGACACAATCTTCTGCCTTTCTGCCTGTCTTTCCCTGTAAGGAACAGACAAAATCCGGGAGGGAAAGGGCAGCTGTCACGGATATACAGAGTCAGGGGACGTTTCACAGAGCCCAGTTTAGCAGGGTGAATTTCATTGAAACTCTCTAAGAATTCAGTTCCTAGCACTGAGCATTATGCTTACTAGAGCAGTGGTTCTCAAACGTTTGTAGTGGTGACCTCTTTCACATAGCAAGCCTCTGAGTGTGACACCTCCCTTATAAATTAAAAACACTTTTTAATGTATTTAACACCATTAAAAATGCTGGCTGCAAAGCTAGGGTTACCCTACGTCCTTTTTTTCCCGGACATGTCCGGCTTTTCAGCAATCAAACCCCCGTCCAGGGGGAACTGCCAAAAAGCCGAACATGTCCGGGAAAAATACAGACGGGCACTTCCTCTCCCGCGGCTGCTCTGCTCCTCCCCTGACTCAGACTTCGGCTCTGTTTAAGAGCCAAGCTGCCCAAGCCAGCGCTACCGGCTTCGGGCAGCCCCCGTGCCTTCGGACCCCAAGCCGCCGGCCGGGTACTTCCCCTCCCGGGTACTGCTCTGCTCTGGCGGCTGGGGTCCAGAGGCATGGGGGCTGCCCGAAGCCGGAAGCGCTCGGGCAGCTTGGCTATTAAACAGAGCCGAAGAGTCAGGGGAGGAGCAGAGCAGCCGGAGCCTGGGAGAGGAAGTGCCCGGCCGGGGGCGCAGGGTCCGGAGGCATAGGGGCTGCCTGAAGCCCGAGTGCTACCGGCTTCATGATTTGCCAGGCAGCCTCCAGACCCTGTGCCCCCGGTTGGGCGCTTCCCCTCCCGGGCTCCAGCTGTGCTGGGGAAGCACCTGCCGGGGGCGCAGGGTCTGGCGACTGCCCGGCAAACCGTGAAGCCGGTAGCGCTTGGGCAGCCCTTTTCGCGTGGCTGGGAGGGAGGAGGGGGAGTTAGGGCAGGGACTTTGGGGAATGGGCGGAGGTGGGGCGGGGTTGGGGTGGGAAAGGGGCGGGGCCAGGGCCCCGTGGAGTGTCCTCTTTTTTTTTATTTTCTAAATATGGTAACCCTATGCAAAGTGGGGGTTGGGGCAGAGGCCGACAGCTCCCTTGAGGGGTCCTAACCCCCTGTTTGAGAACCCCTGTACTAGAGGGAAGATCCCTTATTGCTGTCAATGAGGCAGAATAATTGCCCCCTAAGAGAAACTCCACCTCTCTCTCACACACACACACAGATGTAAGTTAATGACAATGAGCCCCTGCAAGATACTCCCAAGTTTTTTCCTTTCCATTCACTTTAAAATCTAGAAGCTCTTTTCTCTCTCTTGAAAATTTTCAGTTGAGCCTGAATTGAGTCCCGAGTAAAGAAAAAGGGTAGGGTTTTGTGTATTTCATTTTCTGTTTGTTTTGGGGCGAGGAAGGAAGTGCAGGGTTTCTAGTCCCCTATTAATATTGCTGTATGGAGCCATTTAAAAAAAAATCTTTTCCCAACTCACTGAACTCTGCAGAAGAAAGTGACGGACGCCATTGCTGTGAACGCTTATTCTCCAAAAGTCTTGCATGGGACCAGATTTCTCCCCACAAATTCAGCTGGAGTCTTTCATCAGTCAGCGGTGCTATAATTCTGGTCTATATAATACACAGAAGGAAAAACAGCACCGCTATCAACGGTTTGGCTCTATGAATGGCAGCATCGTTGGAAGCCCAAGTGTAGACAAGAAACAGCAAACTTTTTTTGTGGCTGGTCTACGCTTAAAAGGTTTTCCTATGTCAGTTAAAAATTTGGAGGGGAAAAAAATCACACTCCTAATTAGCATGGCCGTGTCAGCAAAAGCCCTAATGTAGATGCAGTTATACCAGCAAAAAGGTCCTTTTTGAGGTCTCATGACCACCACTGAAATTGTTTCTACTTTTGGGGAAGTCCATTCTATACTGATACCCCTTTTGACCCAAGCATTTAGCCAATGTTTGGGGTGTTAGGGGTTGCTGCCAATTGGAGGAGAAATTGACAATGGAGTCAGTTCTTTGTTTGTTTTCAGTCATGCACCCTGTTTATTTACAAAACATGTACAAAGTCCTGTTTCCCTGAACAGAGCAGGAATCAAACAACAGGAGATATTTTCTTGTCTCACAATTCCATACCTCTTTCTAGCCAACACTCTGCTCAAAATCTCTTTCTTTGTTTTTTCCCTCAGGGACACAACACTACATGGGTATCCTTGGCTGTGTCCAAGGCTCCTTTGCTGCTTTCGTTGAGTGTTTCTGTGGTGTTTCTGCTGCATGTCTCTCTCACACACACGTTCATCCAACCATTACCAGTTCTTCTGCATTTGTGTTCCTTCCCCCAGTGAAACCCGTCCATCCACATAATTCAGATCCCTATCTGTAGCCTGTGCTTTGGATAGAGGCTCCTATTGTTTCAGCTCTCTTATTCCATGAAGGAGCTTCATGTTCTTTACATCTCTCCTGCATGAAGGATGGCCTGTTATACCCACCAGCTATAATGAGGTTTCACCCAAACCCCAACATAACCATAGGGGCCAACTCCATGGGTGCTCTGCAGCTGGAGCACCCACTAGGAAAAAATAGTGGGTGCTCAGCACCCACTGGCAGCCCTGTCAATCAACTCCTCCCCCTCCTCCCCAGCACCTCCCACCCAGGCCCCACCGATCAGATCCTCCCCCTCAGCGCCTCCTGCCTGTCATTGATCAGCTGTACAGCGGGGGAGCAGGAGGCACTGGGGGGAAGGGGGAGGAGTGGGGCCAGGAAGAGGTGGAGCAAGGGCAGGGCAGGGGCGGGAAGAGGTGGGTGGGGCCTTGGGGGTCGGTGTGGAGTGGGGGCGGGTCCTGAGGCGGAGCAGGGGTCAAGCACCCCCTGGGGAAATGGGAAAGTCGGCGCCTGTGAACATAACTATAAATTTAAGAGATATGCATAATGAGACATCAGCATAGTATGTGTGTGAGATTCGTGATGCCAATGTTCAAGCACAATCCCATATTTCCAAATTAGCCATAGACACCCCACAATCCCATATATACAGGTTAAATACCCAAATGCATCCAATAAGTGAATTACATTTCCCCACCATGTATATGGGAATTTTTCTAACTTCTGTCTTTTTCTTTCACTCCCACGTTTGGAAGTTTCGGACATTTTTCCTGTTCCAATAACCCCCATCTCGCTGCGACGAGGTGGAGAACTCACACTTTGAAACCATGTGTTAGACCATTTTGCTGCAATGAGGTGGAGAACTCACATTTTGAAACCATGTGTTAGACCATTTTGCTGTCTCATCTTGTAGTGTGTTGGTAGCTCGCATTCACGAACTAATTTACCCTCACACGCCCTCTGCGAGTTCGGGAAGGTGTGCAATCCTCACACCCCTGATGGAGAATCTGAGGCATGGAGCCGTCTAATGGCTCGCTTCAAATTACACAGAAATCCTGAGGCAACGCCAAGAAAGGAGCCTGCATCTCCTGAGTCCAAAGCTAACATCTGAACTACAAGGCCATTCTTCCTTCCTTTGTCAGAGCTAGAATAGCAGTACACTGAAATCCAAGGGATATTTTTTCCCCCACGCCATGCATCTCCAATCTCCTGCTTCCTCATCCTGGAGGTTCTTGATTGCCCCTGGGACACAAACTTTCACCTGTTTGGGAGTCTGTGTTTTGCATCCAATGGAAAAGACCTTGGGAGGGAAAGGGGGCAGGTCTGGAGCTCCGTTTTAATAGATCAGACACAACCAGCTCCTGTCCCCCAGTGAAGATAGTGCTGTGTTTGTGCAAGGGCCCAGTATCAGTCTCTGCTAACAAGCATGATGGCCTTGTCTACACACAGCTTTTCACAGACTCGACTAAAGGGGTGTTGCCTCCGTGTAGTTCTCGGACAGCACTTTACAACCAAGGATCTCAAATCACTTTACAAAGGAGGCCAGTATCAGCCCCATTTCACAGATGGGGAGAGAGAGGTACAGAGCCGTGCCCAAACTCCCCCAACAGGCCAGTGGCTATGCTGGAAAGAGAACCCAGGTCTCCTGAATCCAGTGCTGTATCCACTAGGCCACACTGCCTCCCTTATGAATGGCTCATTGCAGTTTCACTTAATCTATTTTTTTTCTTTTTAAACCCACCAGGAGAGACAAAAGGACCCTTGGGGACTTTCCAATTCACTTTAATACAATTATTCCATGGATCATAAGAATGTAGAATCCATTTTCTTTTTTAAAAAATGCATCCGTAAAACCCCATTCAAAGCTGGAGATTATTAATTGGCTCCCACCCTTTCAGGTTCATTTCTCCAGTATCCACCTCCTCCCTGTTTCCCCCTACCCCAATTACCCTTCTCCAATGCCCCATTTCTGGTTCCGGTTGCCCCCATCCCAGTCTATGTCCCTGCAAACTGCTAGAATCCTGCAGAATCAGTGTTGGGACACACAGAGAGGTTGATACCTTTTCCCCCTTCTCTTGGGTTTGACATGCACAAATACACTTTGGCCTCCAGGACAAACTGGGCCGTGTGAGGCTAACCATGTGTATTTCTAAGGCTCTATATTATACCCTGTGATGCAGGGACACAGTCTGAACTGGGATCCTCTCCCCAGACACAGTAAAGGGAGGATTTTTTCTCCAGGGACAGAGGCCGGTGGGAAAGTGAAGATCGGGGCCTCGTTATCGGCATCAAAAAATGCCACCCGCCCCTCTTCGCAGTCCAGATAAATCCCGATGGTCCTGGGCCGTTCAGCAAGGGAGAGGGGGATCTTGGGGGAGGTGAGAGCCAGGTACTGAGTCCCACATTGACCCACGGCCCAGATGCCCTCCTCCGGGTTAACATTGACCCGTCCCTTCCTCCTCACAGACTCTCTGGCCACCCCTACAGCCCAGGCTCCCCCATCCTCCACCTCTACCTCCCAGTAATGCCTCCCCGAGGAGAAGCCCTCCAGGCCCAGCACGCAGCGAGAAGAATCAAATCTCTTGGGATTGTCGGGCACATGCTGGCGCGTGTCTTCCCATCTCACACTTTTCCCATCCTCAGACAGGACGAGGCGGGGGTGAGCCGTGTCTGGATCCAGAGTCACATCCGCTGGGGGGGAACCAAGAGAAAATCAGAGCGTTAGGGGCAGAGCTCGGCCCTGCGGGCGGCTGGAACCATTTCTCACACACCCCCACAGCCCCGGCTGGGACCCTCCCTGATTTCCTGCTTCTCTGTCCCGGATTGCAGTGAGCTGCCTCTGCTGGGGCTGAGCAGGGATTTCACCGCGGTTCCCTTCTCCCAGGCACTAGAGGTGCTGTTACAGCTGCAGTTTTGGCTGCAGATTCTGCCTTTCTACTTCCCACCCTGCTGCCCCACTCCTAGCCACTCCTGAGGAGAGTGGAGGCAGGACCAGCCTTAGAGGTCGGCGGGCTGGGCCGCCACCCAAGGTGCGGTATTTAAGGGGATGCCGTGTTGTTACCTCCTACCCACTGTCCTGACGACAGCCAGTGCTTAATTTGTGCTAGGGCTGAGCCCCGGCATCTCTTTCAATACAAATTAAGCACTGATGGAAGGCAGCAGGGCCTGGATGGGGGGGACCAGTGGGGGTCAGGGCAATAGGGTGGTGGGGCGCCTGTGGGGGCCAGAGGCACCAAAATACAAGTTCGCCCAGACATGGGCAGTGGATATCAAAGGCTAGGGAAGACTAAGGCTCCCCTAACCCAGGCTGTGGCCCCACCTATGCTCCACCCCAAGGCCCTACCCACGTTCCCCTGAAGCCGGCAGGGACTTAGCTCGGACTGGCAGCCAGGGGCTGGACTGGCTGGGGCAGTTTGGGCCGGTGCAGCTGGGGCGCTCGGGGCTTTGTCAGCACTGGGAGGGCAGGGCCGAGGGGCTAGCCTCCCCAAAGTGGGGGTTCACCTGCCGCCCATGCGCCCAGGGCACCATTTCCCCTAAGGCCGGCCCTGAGTGGAGGGACACCAGCATCAGCAGCCTGGGTGGGTCCCAAGCAAAGAGGTAGAAGTAGAGAAGAGGATAGCCCAGGGGGGTGCAGGGTGAAAGGAGGGATCAGGAATGGTGGGTGAGGGCATTGGGGAGGATAGACCTGCCCATGGGAAAAAGAAACTTAGATAATACTTATGAATTATTTGTAAAGAAACATTTTCAAAAGTAAGTGTGTGTGTGAGAGAGAGAAAACACCTCCCACTTTCCAACCAGCTCTCATCCTACATTCTAGTCCCAAGGAATCTCCTCTGGTCCAGTATTTCCCAAACTGGGGGGTCCAATCCAAAAGGGGATCGCAAGACTATTGGGGGGGGGGGGGGGTTGCGAGAGTGGCAGGTGCGGCTCCCAGCTCTGAAGGCAGTGCCACCGCCAGCAGCAGCACAGAAGTATATTAAAGCATGGTGTGGAGGGGGTCGTCACTTTTTGAGGGGGTCGTCACAGCCTGAAATATTTTCAAAGGGGGTCCTAGCCAAAAAAAGGTTGAGAACCTCTGCTCTAGGCCCTTACAGAGTTCAGTAATGATAACATCATTGTTTACTGTTATTGTCTGGACTTTACATGAGCAGCTAATTGGCCCATCTCCTCCCACTGTCAAATGTCAAGTTCCCCTCTTCCCCAATCCCTTCTCCGTACCTTGGAATTTCCTCAGAGTCTCCTTTAGAGCAATAGTTTTATGAGAGATGCTGCTGGGGGTTTTCTCTGGCTCAGGAGAAACCTCCTCCAGTTGCGGGACCTTCCCCAGCTCACACCTGGAAAGAAACAGACTCGTCTAATTCATTATTTAGTTTATTCCTTATTCTCCATTGTTTGTTTGCTTTTTTTTAAATAATCTTTCCCCATGACTTTCATGCTACGGAACCCCGCTGTCCTGATAGGACTGGGGTAAAATCCTGACCCAGTGAAGTACATAGCAAAATTTCTTTTGACTTCAGCAGGGCCAGGATTCCACCCCAGACTGCCTTTGTGTATCCCAGCCTCAGGGTATGTCTTCTCTACCAACATTAAAGCACTGCCGTGGCAGTGCTTTAACGTGGCTATGTAGTCGCGGCTCCAGCTCCATCTGTAAAAAACCCACCCCAATGAGGGAAGTAGCTCCCAGCGCTGGTGCACTATCTACACTGCCACTTTAGAGCACTGAAGCGTGCATCACTCATGGGGTGTGTTTTTTCACAGCCCTGAGTGAGAAAGTTTCAGTGTTGTAAGGTGGCAGTGTAGACAAGCCCTCAGTGGAAGCTTCCCTAACAGAGTTTTATTCCTGTGCTTTATATATGGACCAGACAAATCCCATCTGAACCCATGGCCAATTCAGTCCTTGGCTTTCCTGCTGCGATTTACCAATAAGTGGGCAAAAAAAATGACGTCTGTGCCGTACATCTTTGTGATGTGGCCATTTGAGCGCTTGGAAGTGGACTGAGAGAACGCCACAGCTCCAACTTGCCTCATGCATCACCCAGAAGTTATCAGGTAGCCAAGAATTTTGCTCTCAGCCAATAGAGATAGATAAGTGGAGATCATCAATTTTTTCAAAATGATCTTCTTGCTCTATGTTCACATAAATCTTGTTTCACTACGAGAGCCACTGTGTGTTTGGAAATTCACTCTGCCTTCCCTCTAGGAGGAGGAAAGCACCCGGGTCTCCTCATTCAGAGGGACCTCCAAGGTAAGGGTTTCTGGGGCATCAAACACCTACGCTTGTCCTCGTCAAAAGGGCAAGGAAGGAGGGATCCTTTCCCAATGAAGGGTATGGCAGGACAGGCACTGGCTTCTTCATTTCCCTGGGGGTGCTCAACCCATGCTCTGCCACAGGCCCCGCCCCCCACTCCATCCCTTCCCACAAGACCCACCCCGCCCTGCCTCTTCCCACCCCGTTCCGTCCCCTCTCTGGAGCATGCCCGGTCCTCGCTCTGTCCCCTCCTCCCTATTGCCTCCTGCACGTCGCTGAACAGCTGATATGCAGCGGGCAGGAGGTGCTGGGAGGGAGGAGAGGAGCTGATCGGCAGGGCCACCAGTGGATGCTGACTACCCACTATTTTTTTTCGGTGGGTGCTCCAGCCACAGACCACCCACAGAATCGGCGCCTATGGCATGGAGTGTCTGTTACGTTTTTGTCCATGGAGCCCTATTAGTCTGTGGTTTGAGGCCCCTAAATACTACCACAATACAAGCCGCTAATAAGAACAGCACAGAAACTTGTGAGGGGGAGTGAGAAGGAGCCACGTACCTGCTCAAGGTGCTTTGGACATCCTAGAAGGGGAAGGGAAAGAAGGAACCTTAGTGAAATCAATGAGATGCAACACAAACCAATCTCGGTAGCCGTTTAGATGATTTCAGGGTATAACCTTAGGGCTATTCTTTGTACCTAACTGCTTAGTCCATTGTGCCCCTTCCTTCAAGTAGGCCAGAAGAGAAGTAAATTGAAATCCACTCTTTATGCCAGTGGTTAGGGTGTGTATCTCTAAGGTGAGGAACCCCTGTCACATCTCTTCTTCTCATCAGACAGGGATTGAACCAGAATTTCCTACCTCCCGACCGAGTACCCTAATTACTGAGCTAAAGGTTACAAGGGTGAGCCGGCTCTGCCACCAGCATGGCTTTGTTCGGAACTAGTTACCCGCCTGACTTCTTCCCACAAGAACGATTTAAGCACCAGAAGACACCAGGCTCCAGGTAAGGGGTTCCCATTTGTGGATCACAGGCAAGAGGCAGGCGCCTCCCCTGCAGTCCAGATTTGGGCACCTCTCTTTGCAAGAGTGGCGGGCTTGGGACACACCCCTCTCCTTGGCATCCCCCACCAACCGGCGTCGGCGGCTCCCGTTCTTCGGTGCCTAGCTCCACCTGTGCATCGTATAGGGAGCCTAGGGGCCTAACGTTGTGGATCCCACTGTTGTTATAGTGATTTTCTAAGGACCTGAAAGTTAGGCCTTGCAATGACAAGTCCCTTTGGGATCCAGGCTTCTTTGCCTCAGTCCGCCCCATCTGTAAAATGCAGATAATAATCCTTCCCTAAGAAGAGGATCAATGCATTCATTTTGGGGAGGCATGCAGATCCGATGGTCATGGGGGACATTTGAGTACCGAGATAGATTATATTTGATTTAAAATACCCAGGTTCTCCGAACAATGAAACAAATAACAATACTAATGGTTAGAAACAGTAAAAAAATATATTTCAGCTGCATAACCTGTGAGTTCTACTCTAGCGTTTGACTCCTGGACTCCAAGGCTCTTGCGTATCAAGGATCCAGTATCTCACCTGCAGGAATTCACTCGCTGGCTGCTGGCACTTCCTCTCTAGCTCGCTGATCATGTCATTTACACGGGAAATCTCCTCCGAGAGTTTGGCAATGTTCTCATCCCTTCTCTTCTCAATCTCCTTGTCCAGCTCTTCCAATCGGGCCAGCAGGAGTTGCTCTTGTTCCTCCAGGAACTGCCGCAGCTGCTCAAATTCAGACAGAATCTTCAGCCTCTCTGTTTCTACCTGCTCCTGTAATGAGGAAGGGAAAGGGCAGGGCAGGGCCCACAGAGTGAGTCACCTGGGGCCAGATCTTCAGCTGGTTTAACTCCACGAACGTCAAGGCAGCTCTACCAATTCATGCCAGCTCCAGATGAGACCCTGGCTACTCAATGGGGAGGGGGAAGGGGTATTTTATTGCAACCTTAAATAGCACTTGAGAGAAACTTTCCCATAAAAATGTAAGAATGGCCAGACTGGGTCAGACCAAAGGTCCATCTAGCCCAGTGTCCTGTCTTCTGACAATGGCCAATGCCAGGTGCTTCAGAGGGAATGAACAGAACAGATCATCATCAAGTGATCCATCCCCTGTCTCCCATTCCCAGGTTCTGGCAAACAGAGGCTAGGGACCCCATCCCTGCCCATCCTGGCTAATAGCCATTGATGGACCAATTCTCCAGGAACTTATCTAGTTCCCAGTATTGTATTATTAGGGGGAAGATTTTCCTACAGTTCCCTGCTGACTGTAATCTGACTGGTGAGTCTGTATGCCTGACATGAGAGAGTCTGTGACCTTTCAGGTAGATCCCTGAAGGAGAAGTTAAGGCAGGACTCTGAGGGTATATCCACACAGCAAAGAAAAACCTGCAGCTGACCTGTGCCAGCTGATTTGGGCTCGCAGGGCTCGGGCTGCAGCATAGGCGCCAAATCCATGGGTGCTCCAGCCCTGGAGCACCCACGGGGAAAAAACAGTGGCTGCTCAATACCCACCCGCGGCCCCATCGATCAGCTCCTCCTCCTCACACAGCGCCTCTCACATGCCAGTGATCAGCTGTTCAGCGGCATGCACGATGTGCTGGGGCGGGGAGGGGGAGAAGCGGGGGGCAGGAAGAAGCAGAACGAGGGTGGGGCACACTCAGGTGAGGGGGTGGAATGGGGTGGGGCCTTGGGGGAAGGGGTGAAGTGAGGGCGGGCGTGGGGCAGAGCGGGGATCGAGCACCCCCAGGGAAACCAGAAAGTCGGCGCCTCTGGGCTGCGGGGCTGTTTCATTGCTTTGTAGACTTCTGGGCTCAGGCTGGAGCCCGAGCTCTGGGACCCTTCATTTTTCAGGGTCCTAGACCCCCACAGCCTGAGCCCGGCGAACCTGAGTCAGCTGGCATGGGCCAGCCACGGGTGTCTAGTTACTGTGTAGACACGTCCTGGAGGACATTGGGAGTGAGAGAGGCTGCGGGAAGCAAACAAACGAAAAAGAATGAAACAAAAGAGAACTCAACAGACAGCTTAACCCTCTAATACATTAGCTCAGGAAATCTGGATAGTCGCCTGCTCCCAGAGATGCCCAAACACGAAGACATCTAGGGGTGCAAACAGGAACACCCAGAAATTCCCAGCACGTCCAAACACAGACACACAGGTCCAGACTGAGCCTGGACTCAGCAGGGATGGGGGGAGAACAGGCTCTTTCTGTATCTCCTGGGGAAGGCCACACGAGCTGCCTTGTGCCCCTGGAGCAGATGTGATGCTTCTGGCTGCTCAGGAGAGGGAAAGGAGGCGGCCAGGCTATGACCTCATGCCTGGTGCTAGCCAGCCCAGGGTCATGCACTGCATCTCTCCCCTTTCACATATCAGAGTCCAGGGGCCTTTTCAGCAGCCTGAGTGCAAGACACAATCCAGCCGGCAGAGACAGGACATCCCCAAAGGGGAACATAGAAACACAGGATCTCACTCAGTGACACGTGGTCACAGTATGAGACCCGGACTCTCCTATCCCCCGGACCCCCACACTACCAGAGTGATACCCACCCTGGGAGGGACACGCACCTACATGTCCTTGCTGGATAATAACAACTGGTACCTACCAGATGCTCCCAGATTCTTGCCTCTTTGGTCAGTTTCAATCCCATCAGCTTTTCTCTCTCTTCCTTCAGAATCTGTAATTGGATCTGGATTTTTTCCTGAACAAAGAAATAATGTTGAGTGTTCAACGTTTTCCCCCTTCTTTGGACAGCGGCGTAGGGAGAATCCAGTCCCTACAAACTACAAACCAGCTGCACGGATCTGACTGTATTTGTTTAAACTCTTTGCAGCTGATTTAACTCAAAAGGAGAAAATGATTCCACAGCCATACATAATTGGCCACCATGTTTGTCTCCTCCAATTCACTGGATTGTTTTACTGGTTACTGATGTTACAATCTTGGTCTGTATAATCCTTAGCCCCCTGGCCTCTGAGACATCTGCATGTTTGGGACCCAAGAAGTGAGTGATTCCTGTGTCAGGAATAAAATGAGTGACACAGACAAAGGAAAAGAATGGCCATTGTTCAGCAAAACACTGAAACACATGCTTTTGTTAGATCAGTGGACTCCAATCTTTTTACGCACAAGATCGCTTTTTGAATTTAAGATCAACCCAGGATCTACCCCGCCCCTTCCCTGAGGCCCCGTGCTGCTCACTCCATTCCCCCTCCCTCTATTACTTGCTCTCTCCCACCCTTACTCACTTTTACCAGGCTGGGGCAGAGGGTTGGGGTGCAGGAGGGGGTGCAGGCTCTGGGCTAGGGAAGAGGGGTTTGGAGTGTGGGAGGAGGCTCTAGGTTGAGCCTGGACCAGGCGGTTGGGGTGCAGGACAGGGCTCTGGGCTGGGGCAGAGTGTTGAGGTGCAGGAGGGGTGAGGGGTGCAGGCTCTGGGAAGGAGTTTGGGTGCAGAAGGGGGCTCCAGGCTGGGACAGGGGGTTGGGATGCAGGAGGGGGTGAGGGGTGCAAGCTCTGGGAGGGAATTTGGGTGAGGGCTCAGGGCTGGGGCAGGGGGTTGGGAGGGAGTGTGGGGTCTGGGAGAGAGTTTGGGTGTAGGAGGGGGCTCCAGGTTGGGGCAGCGGGGTGGGGTGCAGGAAGGGGTGCAAGATGGCTCCCAGTTGGTGGTGCAGCGGGTATAAGGGAGGCTTCCTGCCTGCCCTGGCCCCATACCACTCCAGGAAGCAGCTGGCATGTCTGCGGCCCTGGGTGTGGGAGGGTAGCAGGCAACTCCTTGCGCTGCCGCTGGCCCCGCCCCCCCAGTGCGGGGGCAGTGCTTGCGGGTGTGGGCAGCACACATAGACCTGATGCCCTCTCCCCCCAGGGGCTGCAGAGACATGCCAGCCACTTCTGGGAGCGGCGTGGGGCCAGGGCAGGCAGGGAGCCTGCTTAGACCCGCTGTGCAGAGGCTCCAGGATCGACCAGTCTATCGCGATCTACCGATTGGTGACCACTGCGTTAGATCAAGAGAATAGTTCCACTGTCTTCAGTCGGACAATTCACACTCGTAAAGTTAAGCTCACGTCTAAGCGTTTTGCTGAATCGGGCCCTGTATTAGCTCTGTCAGTTTTATTCAGCTCCTGAGCGAAGTCATTTTGAACAGAACTATTAGGTAGCAAAAGTTCAGCATCACTTTGATCCAACTCCCAGACATTATTCGGCAAGAGGTTGAGAGCAGAGATCATTCACGTAAGTGTCATTTCCTGTCTTCTTAATGGTATGTGTGTGTATATATATATATACACACACAGGAAATAAGGCATTCAGATTAAACTAGTGAGAAACCTAAATACTGTATGTGAAATTTCTATGTCTAGAAATTCACAGTGGAAGATCCCATTCTATCTGATGCTTTACTTATTTAAACTCCTGCCTGTTACAATATACTAGGCTTCCCTACCTTGTACTCCTGGGCAGCCTCCTCTATGGGAACCACGGTGTGAGATCTGTGAGCCTGGGACTCTCGGCAGATCACACAGATGGGGGCTTGATCCTCCTCGCAGAACAGTTTCAGGGTCTCCTGGTGCTTCTCACACACTCGCTCACCTCCTGAGCCTTTGGCTGCCTGTAAACTCAGCCGCTTGGCTATTTCAATAATTTTTGCCAGCTCCCTGTTGGGTCTGAAGTTTCTCTGCTGGGCGGTTTCTCTGCACTGAGGGCACGAGAAGTTGATATCTGACTCTTCCCAGTAGTCAGTGATGCAGGCCCGGCAGAAGTTGTGCCCGCAGTGGATAGACACCGGGTCTTTGAAATACTCCAGACAGATGGAACAAGAAGCTTCATCCTGGAGACTCTGTACAGGGCTCTCTGCAGCCATGGCTCCCAGCGGGGGAAAGTGACAGGTTTCATTTCACTTTCCTGCCTTTAGACTGCAGCCGCAATTGGGTGTTTGTTCACTTAGGGTCTTTCTCATTGGCTGAGCTGGGGGAGAAACCTGTTTGATTTTCAGTCCCCGGAGACTGTGCAGAGAAATGCAAAGCTCTCTGTGAAGGGACCCGATATTATATTCCCCCAGGCAAAGAGCAGTGCTGAACTGGAGGGGAAGGTGATAAATCTTTCTGTTTCTTTAGGAGGAAAAACCCTGAGAGAACACTGTAGCTTTTTCAAAATTAAATACATAAAATAGCCATTTAAAGCTAATGACATATAGGCCTATTGGAGGTTACTGTTTATGGTTTAATATAAGAAACTGACAAACATAAGTTAGGCCCTGATCCTGTTTATATACCAAGGCAAACTCCTTCCAAAACATGGCAAAGATGAAATGCACAGTTAAGGCCATGCAAATAACCTAAGCTCTGCCCCTTCTCCTACCACCTTCCACCTCCTCTCCCACCATCCTTTCTGTGTCAGGTGAGGAAGGGCCCCTAATGAAGGAAGTTTTGAGTGGGACTTCAAAGCAAAATCTTAAACCTGCTCAGTTAATCCGCTGCATTTGCGAAGTTTGCCTTGGGCGTTAAGGCTCGGAGTCAGTGTGATCTGTGCCCACAGAGGCACACAAAGTGGTAGTGAAACATTCAGTGATAATTAAGGCTACGATTTTTTCAGAGGTTGTGGGCAGCGGGGGCTCCCACAGCTCCCGTGGACTGGGCAGCAAGGGCCCCCTTGGTGCTCCAAGCTGCTGCAGGCAGCGGGACCCCTGCCACAGCTCCTGGCCGACACAGGCGGTGGGCCCCTCGCAGCTCCCAGCCTCCACAGGGGGCAGGGGACCCAGGAACTCTAAGCCACCATGGGCACTGGGGGTCCTTCAAAGCTCCCGACCGCTGCAGGTGGTGGGGGTACCCCTGAGATCCGAGTGGGGGGACCTTGGAGCTCCAAGCCCCCACAGGCGGTGGGGACCCCCAGAGCTTGGAGCGGCCCCTGCAGCTGCCTAACCTCTTCAGGCAGTGTGGGGATCCGCAGCTGGGCTCCCCATCACATCAGGGATATTTTTAGTAAAAGTCACAGACAGGTTACAACCTTCCGTGAATTTTTTTTTATTGCCCGTGACCCGTTCATGACTTTTACTAAAAATATCCATGACAGAATCTTAGCCTTAGTGATAATATATCAGACGTTTGGGGAAAGCCAATGATCCCCAGCCAGATCCCCCCCGACCCCCCACATCTCCTGCCCTGAAGAATTATGGCAGAGGCCAGACAGTAGGAGCTGTGGGATTCACCGCAAACCGCATGGATGCTAGGGGATCCCAGGAAAGCAGGGCTATCCATGCAATGTCCTGGGGCCCCTGCACTGGATCAGACCCCCCCAGGCTGGAACCAATAGGGATCTCCTTTGGCTACGGCTGCCCGCAGACACCCAGATGGCGTGCACTTTAAGAGTGTGATTTGTCCGACTGAAGGCAGTGGAACTATTCCCTTGATCTAACGCAGTGGTCACCAGTCGGTAGATCGCGATAGACTGGTCGATCCTGGAGCCTCTGCCAGTCGATCGCGATCTCTGGCTGCTAAAAGTCTGGCAGCACAGCGGGTCTAAGCAGGCTCCCTGCCTGCCCTGGCCCCACGCCGCTCCCAGAAGTGACTGGCATGTCTCTGCAGCCCTGGGGGGAGAGGGCATCAGGTCTATGTGTGCTGCCCACACCCGCAGCTTGCCTCTCCTCAGGGCATCGCTGCTGACTCACTGTAGAGCTTCAGGTCTGTGCTCTGTTCCTCAGTGCTTCTTGGTCTTTCTGCACTCCAGCGTGGAGGCGGATTCTTGTGTCAGCTGATGAGCTGGTGAGAGTGTTCCTGTGAAACCCCTGCATGAAACAAGCCAGATGGGCCGAGCTTTATGTGCACTAAGGCCTCTTTTCGACTTCCCCCTTCTGGCAGTGTGAAGGGGCCTTAAAGTGAGCAGTCACTGACCCAGGGGCTAGTCACCGTATGGGCCAACAGGGAGCCCATGAGGCCAGCCCAGGGAGCCCAGAGCCACCCAGCCCTGCTCTGCCCCCAGTTCCGCTCCGGCCCAGTCCCCCCAGTCCCAGCCGCCCGGACACTAAAAGTCTGGTTACTAACCGGCCTCCACCACCAGGGGGTGGGAAGACCAACAGCTGCTGCTGAAGCCTGGAGGAGCACGCAGAGATGGCTGAAGGCTCCCTCATCCTGCCCCGAGCATGGCTCCCCCTCCCTGTCCCAGTCACCCCCCTACCCCTGGAATGGAGCTCCCCCTCCCCTGTCCTGCCCCATCACCCTCCCCCCCAGCTCCCATGGAGGGGCACGGATCAGATAAGGGGGGCGCAAGTGAAAAAGTTTGGGGACCACTGCTTTAGGAGGATGGATCACAGGGCCCCAACCCCAGGATTTTGTGCCACCGAGGTCAATGAGGGTGTGAACTATGCCTCTGCCCCAGGCAGTTTGCTGATGCCCGGGCCCCTTCCCAGCACGGTGCCGGGGGTGGGGAAGGAGTCGGAAGGAGCCACGTGCCTGCTCAAGGCGCTTCCAATGTCCTAAGAGGGAGAAAGAGAAAAGGAAGCTCATTCCCAAGCTGATAATAATCATAAAAATGAACAAACAGTGACCATTTACACGTGGCATCACGCAACTGCCGGGACGTTCACTGAGCTGCAGCCAGCTCGTCCCTTTGAAGCACAACTCGGTGGCTATACAGTAACACCACCTCTGTTTTGCAGAGGTGCATGTCCACAAGAGGTGAGCGATTGGCCTGTAGGACAATGACAGTGTAGGTAGGCTGGTGGCATCAGGGTTAGCACATCTGCCTTCAAGCAATGCCCTGACTCACAGGTGCTGACTTTCTCATTTCCCCAGGGATGCTCGACCCCCAATCTGCCCCAGGCCCTATCCCCACCCCACCCCTTCACCCACGGCTCTGTCCTGCCTCTTCCCACCCCACCTCTTCCCATCCTGTTCTGCCCCCTCCCCCTTGAACGCACCCCGAATGTACCTCGCCTTTTCCTGCCCCTGCTTCTCCCCCTCCCCGCCCAGCGCCTCCTGCACACTGTGGAACAGCTAATCAGTGGCGGCCGGGAGGCACTGGGGGGGGAGGGGGCAAAGCTAATTGGTGGGGCCAACCAGTGGGTGCTGACCACCCACAATTTTTTCCCATGGGTGCTCCACCCCCAGAGCACCCATGGAGTCGGCGCCCATGCCCTGAGTTCTTTTTGTGTCCAACACAGAGCAGGAAAGGAAGGCTTCAAAGCAAAGAATTTAAAATATCTGTAATCATACCCCTCTCCTAGGACCTCACCACCCTCACAAATCACAGCTGGAAAATGAATTAAAATAATGATCATATAAAGCCATGGAAAACAAGGGAGAGTTTATACTTAACCACCTATAGTGAGATCTATGAAGTTTCAGTCCTGTGTGGCTTCTGGCTCTAACCTTCTACCCCTTCTCTATATTTCCCTGCAAAGATCTGAGGTCTCACCTGCAGGAACTCACTCGCTGGCTGCCAGCACTTCCCCTCCATCTCACGATCAACTCGCGAGAAATCTCCGAGGAGAGTGTGGTGATATTTTCCTCCTGTATCTTCATAATTTCCTCCTTTAGTTCCGCCATCTGGCCAGCAGGGGTCGCTCTTGTTCCTCCAGAAAGTGGTGCAGGTGCTGAAACAGAGCCAAAACCAGCTGTCTCTCGGCCTCAGTCTGCAAAGAGGAGGAAAAACAGGCAAACGGGTAGTTCAGAAAGACAGGGTGGATGAAAATCATCATTAAAACATAGATTTCATGTGATTTTTTATTTTGCAGTTGCTGGTTCTTTCCTTTCTTCCCATTTAAACCTGCTAAATTGCTAACAATGATGTTTTGTGCCTGTTTGTTTAGCTTCCAAATTGTTCCTAGAGTTTCAGATTTTATAGAGAGGTTTTTCCTAGAAGGACATTTCACAGTTAACGCAGCACAGAGCCTCCTTAACATCCTTACTGGGAGAGCAACAAACTCAAACACAAAGTGGATAAGCAAGTTTACAACCAGCAAACATCACCTTCCAAGGGACTGAAATGCCTACAGTCAACAAAGCTGAAGCCAGCAGGCCATGCTACGGTTCTCCATTAGGACAGGTTTCAGCAGGGTCGGCTTTAGAAAGAGTGGGGCCCGATTCCTGGGGGCGGGGCTTGCAGCAAGCCCCGCCCCCTGGAATCGAGCCGCGCTCCGGCTGGGGTCGCCGGGCTTGGGTCCGACCCGGAGCCGCTCGGTGGCCAGAGCCGAGCCGCGCCACGGGGGCCGGAGCCAAGCCGCGCCGCAGGGGCCGGGCTGGACCCAAGCCACGGGGGCCAGGCCCGAGCAGAGCCGGACCCGAGCCGAGAGGGCCGCGCCGTGCTGCGGGGGCTGGGCCAGACCCAAGCCGAGGGGGCCAGGCCGGACCCGAGCCGTGCTGTGGGGGCCGGGCTGGAGCCGAGCCAGGCCAGAGCCGCTGGAGCCAGCGAGCTAGGCTGGAACCGGGGCCAGACTGGGCCGTGCCTCCCTGGAGCCCTTATTGCGCCCCTCACTACCCCAGCTTACCTGGTGCTGCCTGCCCACCCCTGCTTCTTTTCAGACTTCCCACGAACCTCTGATTCGCGGGAAGCAGGGGTGGGGGAGGAGCAGGGGGAGGAGCCTTCAGGGGAGGGGAGGAGGGAGAAGTGAGCTGTGGGCAGGTTGGAGAGCTGTGGCATGGGGCCCTCTTAGCGTGGGGCCCAATTCAGCCAAATCGGCTGAATCGGCCTAAAGCCGGCCCTGGGTTTCAGAGTAGCAGCTCTGTTAGTCTTTATCCACAAAAAGAACAGGAGTACTTGTGGCACTTTAGAGACTAACAAATTTATTTGAGCATAAGCTGTAGCCCACAGTTAGTCTCTAAGGTGCCACAAGTACTCCTGTTCTTTCTTCATTAGGGTTTGTAGTGAGAACTCAATGGGATTTGTGATTGTAAATAACTGAAGGTTCCCTTAATTCCTTTTTTAAGCCTCCTCCCAGGTGAGGGAGAGTGGCACGACCTGTCTATCTCCCTCCCTTCCCATGCAGGGGGAGGGGAAGAAAAGTACTTTGGGGCAGAGGAAGAAAGAGCACATGCTGGAGAGAATGGAGACCCTGGTGTGTGGGGAGCGGTGCAGCCAGAACCCCTGGTGGAGGGGGGGTTAGGGGACCCTGCCATTGGGGGAAGGGTGAATGGGGGTGCACCCAGAGCTGCTGGCATGAGGGAGATTGGGGGAGTTGCAGGGAGTCCCTGAAATAGAGGGGGACAGGAAAGTGGCCCTCAGGGATGGGGGGCTGGAGAGATGCAAGGTACCTCCGCTGTATACCATGAGCTTCGGACAGAAGCCACAAAATTTTATTATACATTTAATCTTAAATTCCAATATCCCTTGTTTGCAGATTAGGTTTGCCAAGCCACAGACTGAGTACTGTAAAAAAAAATAATAATTGCCTGGTAGAATCTGCCAACCTTAAGCAATGCTGTTTTGTTGGGGGTGCTGTACCTGGGGAACCCCCGACAGAAGGGACCTCACATTTTGTCCTGCAGCCCCATGAGACCAGAATGGATAAAAGTCAATGATAAAGAGGAATTTTTTAATAAAGAGGAAAAATGGATTTTGATTTAAACTGGATTTTTTTATTATTTTAATAATAAAAATTTTTAAATAAACCTGTTTAAAATGAAATATTTATTTAATACAAAATATATTAAGGCCTAAACTGATTATAATTTAGTTGTAAATGTTTATATAAGTTAGTTTTGTTTTAATAGAAATCAATTGTATATGCTGTTTTGTGTGTTTAACTAAATTCCAGTTAGCTTCCTAATGCAGCTTGACAAACATGTGAACAAAAAGTGAATTAGTTAGTAAATAAGCAATATATCAGTCCCCATTTTCCAACACACTAAAAATGTACAATTTGTAAGAATCTGAAAATATTTTGCTATGCAATTGCATAAATGAATGTTCAGAGAGTGCAGCCTCTTAGGTAGCAAAATGAGATACCAAATCTAGTGTAAAGGCTCTATTGAGTTGGAAATCTGCATGTTTTAGTGGTGATCTCAACCAGTGAGAATGCCCCTTTCTTCAGAAAATAACTGAAGTACAAAAGAAAAAGTTGATTCAAACGGATGGTTTAAAGCCAGGCTTCCCACTTGGTGATTTGAATCAATCCACCCTGAATGAGACACCAAATTTCAGCAGTCTGAGGAAGCAGGCAGGTTTCAGAGCCCTTAGAAAAGAGCATGAGCTTCTCCAGACTCCAGGTTGCCTATAGTACAGCTGACTGATTGCTTATTATCCTGGGACTGGTCAAGACATACAAGAATGACTCCAGACCGATGGTTCTCTGTCAGGGGTACATGTACCCCTGACGGGTGCTCAGAGGTCTTCCAGGGAGTAGGTCAACTCAACTAGATATTTGCCTTAGTTTTACAACAGGCTACATAAAAAGCACTAGTGAAATCAGTACAAATTAAAAGTTCATACCGACAATGACTTGTTTATACTGCTCTATATATTACATCAGTGTTCCTCAACCAAGGGTCACCATTTATTTCATAATTATATAGTAAACATGAGAAAGGAAGCAGTTTTCCAGTAAGAGCGCACTGTGACACTTTTGTATTTTTATGTCTGATTTTGTAAGCGAGTCGTTTTTCAGGGAGGTGAAACTTGGGGGTAGGCATGACAAATCAGACTCCTGAGAAGGGTACGGTAGTCTGGAACGGTTGAAAACCACTGGTCCAGACTAATACCCGTAAAACATAGACCCTACACCCTGCACTGACCAGAGGGGAGTTCACAACTTGGTGACTGTAGCTAGCTGCCCATGGCTGCTGGAGATCGGACCTAGTCCCAGTGCAGGGGCAGCCCTACAGAGGGCCATACTCCCACACGCACGTGCTCACAGAGATCCCCTGACACTCACCCAGGGAGAGAGCCCCCAGCACCCATGTCCCTGTTGGGTCATAACAATGGGCAACTACCAGGTATTCCTCGCTTCTACCCTCTTCCATATCTTTACATTCCTCCAGCTCGTCCCTCTATTCCTTCAGAGCCTCCAAATGGGCCTGGATTTGGTCCTGAGCAAAGAGAAAGCGATGGGGGGGAGGTGTTCAGTTGATGGGTGTGCGACATGCACACAAGTTTAGTTCGGAGATTTTTTCCTGGGGCGGAGGAAGTTGGTCTCTTTCTCTTGTGAGACCTGTGCATCAGGGATGACTCCTGCCCTGTGAAATGCTAGAGAAAGCAATAGTGATCAACCTAAACTGGCAGCCGTAGAAAAGGGTCTTACCTTTTTGGGGTACAGGAATGGGTAACAGGGAATGGATCATGTGATGATTACCTGTTCTGTTCATTCACTCTGGGGCAACTGGTGTTGGCTACTGTCGGAAGACAGGATATTGGGCTAGATCAGTGGTTCCCAAACTTTAACAATCTGTGAATCCCTTTCACTAAAATGTCAAGTCTCGTGAACCCCTTCCTAAAAATGAATATTTCCAGGGATTTTCTCCTTTACCTGAGTATAAATTATAAAAGCAGTAATCTTGGAAATATAAAATTTGTTTTTGTGACATGCTTATTCACACTATTTATTATTAATTATTATTTATCATTACAGTATTTTTATAACATTATGAAAACGGCAACACTCTTCCAAGATCTCACTTTTGTAGCTTGTATCACTTTGAATAAGCCTGTTATAAGACAAGGCTCCTATGTTTCATCAAAGAGTATCAGATGTGAAACAGCATGAGGGTATTTAAGAAGCCAACTCAAAGAGTTCCTCCTACACAAGAATTCAGGTCTTGAGCAGTCCAGACAAACAAGCACGTTACAACAAAGCTTAAACTTGTTCTTCAAAACAATACTAGCTGCCTATTTAATTTTAAAAACAGCAAAAAAATACCCACCTCCCTTTCTTATAAGGAGTCTTGATGTTTGACTCTCCTCAGTGTGATAGATATGTTTGCTTTGATTTGCTTCGCTCTTGGAAGTCTAGGGGCTCCACCCCATGCTGCCCGGGGTCTCTAGGGACAATTCTGTCTGCCATTAGGGAATTTTTTCCTGAGAATCCCCTGTAACACTTCACGAACCCCAGTTTGGGAACCAGTGGGCTAGATGGACCTTTGGTCTGACCCAGTGTGGCCATTCTTAAGTTCTTACCTTATAACCCTGGGCAGCCTCCTCTATGGGAGTCAACACAGGAGCTCAGGGAGCCTTGGACTCTCTGCAAACCAGACAGATGGGGGTTTGATCCTCCTCGCAGAAAGGTTTTAGGGCCTCCTGGCATTGCTCATTCCTCCCTCCCGTCCTGAGCTTCTGGCTGCCTGGAAATTCAGGCTTTTGGCTATTTCGATAACATTCCCCAGCTCCCCGGTGGGCCTGAAGTTTCTTCTCTGGGCTGTTTTTCTGCACTGGGGGCAGGAGAAGTTTCTACCCGATCCCTCACAGCACTGGCTGATGCAGGGTCAGCAGAAATTGTGCTCGCAGTATATGGACACCGGCTCTTTGAAATAATCCAGACAGATGGAACAAGTCAGCTCTCTTTGGAGATTCTCTACAGTGGCCATGGCTGAGGGCTCCTCCAGGCACCAGCAAATCTAGCTAGCCGGGGGAATTGTTTGTGACATTTTTACATGTTCTGCCTGTTGCAGGAAACGGGTGTTTCCATGCCTGGGCTAGCCTGGGTTGGCTGGGCTGCAATGAGTCCTGAATAGCAGTTCCAGCCCCTGGGGCAGTGGAGAGACATGTGACCCCTCTCTATGCAGAGAACCTTAACACCTTAAATCGGGGTGGGGGGGGGACACTGTGGGAGGAAGAGAATAAATCTGTTTAGTGTTTAGTCCTGTGGGGTGGGAGTGTGGGGTTACCACTTGGCCTGTATTTGACCGGCCTGTAGTGGCGCTATTTAATAGTGGGGGTGCTGAAAGCCAGCCCCCTTACCCCTGTCTGCGACTGCCCCGCCCCCTGACCTGGGTCCAAGAGCAAGGCAATGTCTCCAGGAGGCAGGCACCCTGACAGGGGTAAGGGGGCTGAGGCCGGCAGCTGGGACCCCTAGCACAGGGCCAGCAAGGCAGCCAGGACCCTTGGGCACGGGGCCGGGACTCTGGGCGCGGGGTCGGCAGCAGAGCCCCAGGAGCAGGGCCAGGAGCCGGAACCCCACGTGGGCGGCCAGAAGCGGAGCCTCGGGTGCGGGGCCAGAAGCGGAGCCTGGGGTGCGGGGCCATGGCCCCACTTGCGGGGCCGGGAGCAGAGCCCGGGTGCAGGGCTGGCAGCTGGGACCCCCCATGCAGGGCCGGGAGCAGAGCCCCATGTAAAACCTTGGGGTGCTGCAGCACCCCCCGCACCCCTAGTTCCCATGCCTATGCCAGCCTGGGCATTTTTTTTTTTTATGCGTATGCCTGTTGCCAGAAAAAATAATCTAATCTGCCGGGTTTGTTTTATGTGGGTCTAAAGCTTTGCATTATTCTCATAATACACTGGCTGTCTAATGTTAAAAGTTTCCATGCCCGGCTAAAGATTCTGCAGTGTTCCCACTGCCACAATTTAAGCGACAACAGATCAACACAGCAGCTGTCTGCCCACCAACACGCAAGTGAACCACGCGCATGTGTGCGAGAGAGGGTTTGAGTCACGCGACAGCGAGGAGACAGGCGGAAAAAAAGCTAGCATCAGAAATAGCACATTCAATGACAACTGGCTAAATGAAACAGACTACAAAGACTGGCTGGCAAAACGTGCTGATAAAACAAAGGCCTGTTTGTTATCAGTGATGTTACCAATCTTATCTATATGTGTTCTCTCTCTAGATACTATAAGTGCCTGTTGAAGGGGGGGGTGCGAGGTTAGGGGTTGGGGTTGCCATGAGCTTGCCTTGTGGGGGGGCGGGTGCTGGGTGTTTTCCATTTCAAAGGTGGTAACCCTAGGCCAGAGTGGGGAAGGTTTGCAATATGTGAACAGATCAGGGTCAGATTGGGGCCCTGTGGGTCTGGATGGACATAGCTGGTAACTGGCCACAGTAGAAGTTTAGGGCCTGGGGAGGTTCCGGATGGGAGTAGACATTGATGATGGAGTCTGGTATTTTTCCGGATGTATTTTTGTTTATTGACAAGGGACGTACAAAATCCTGTTTCTCTGAACATAGGAGGAACCAGAAACAAAAGGAGATGGTAGTTTCTTTGCTTTCAGCCCCCAGCATGGTACCCGGAGGCTGGCAGTATGCACTCTCTGTCTCTCTCTGGTCTGGTCTACACTACAGAGTTAGGCAGTTTACGTAAGGAAGCTTATGTTGACCTAACTATGAAACTGTCTACACTAAAATTTCGCTCCCGCTGATTAAACTGCCCTGCTATGGCGACTTAATAACTCCACCTCCATGGGCAGCATAGAGTCATGGCTGAGGTAGTTAGGTCAATGCAGTGTCAGTGTAGACACTGCATTGCTTCTGTCGACTGCTACTGGCCTCCCGGAGCCGTCCCACAATGCCCCACGCTGACAGTACAATCGGTACAACTGCTCCTGGTGAGGACGCGCATTGCTGACACGAGCAAAGTGCAGTGTACTTGCTGCAGGGGCTGTACACCAACATGAATTAGGTCGACTTAATTTTGTAGTGTAGACATGGCTTCTGCTTGCGCAAACCAAAGGCCCGTGTGCCTGGAATGTTCATCAAGCAGACATTTCCAACTAGGAGGAAAATTAAAGAAACTCTCATCTTCCCCCGTTGCTTCATCCCCTTTTCTCTCACTCATCACACAAAGCAAGACAAATGACCACAAAGGTAGGGGGAGGGGAGGGGCACTCAGGGAAGAACAGGAGAAGGTAGAAAAGTACAGCCTCACTCTCTGGGGTGCAGCTTAGTTGTGGGCGGGCTGCAGAACCAGCTAAATGCTGCTGGACCCCAGTGCCCCCCCCCACCTCTCCTCCAGAAACAATCTGAGTTGCTCTGGGTTTTACTGCTGTAGCTGCTAGTGGTCCATCTGCCAGGAGATTGGCCACATCTACACAGCGGGTATCACAGTGCCACAGCTACAGCACTGAGCTGGGTCCCTGTAGTGTTGACATGCAGATGCTTTCTACAGCGATGGAAGGGGGTTTTCTGTCGCTGTAGGTTAGGCACCTCTCTGAGAGGCAGGAGCTAGCCTCATGACCAGGGCCTGGGTGCTCAGGGCCAGGGCCGGCTTTAGCAAGACCGGGGCCCAATTACTGGGGGCGGGGCTTGTGGCAAGCCCCGCCCCCAGGAATCAAGCCGCACTCCAGCCGTGTTCGCCGGGCTTGGGTCCGGCCCAGAGTCCCTCGGCGGCTGGAGCCAAAGCCGCACCGCGGAGGCCGGGCCGGGGGGCTGGAGCCAAAGCCGCTCCGCGGGGGCCGGGCCGGGCCCGAGCCAAGCTGGAGCCGCGGGGGCCGGCGCACTCGGCCGGAACTGGGGCCGGATTAGGCCATGCCTCCCCGGAGCCCTTCTCGCGCCCCCCGCCACCCCGGGTTACCCGGTGCTGCCTGCCCGCCCCTGCTTCTTTTCAGACTTCCTGCGAACCTCTGATTCGTGGGAAGCAGGGGTGGGGGAGGAGCAGGGGGCGGAGCGTTCAGGGGAGGGGAGGAGGGGGAAGTGAGCTGGGGGCGGGGTGGAGAGCTGCGGCGTGGGGCCCTCTTAGCGCGGGGCCCAATTCAGCCGAATCGGCTGAATCGGCCTAAAGCCGTCCCTGCTCAGGGCCTAATGGTCAGAGCAGTGGCAGTCAGGCCTAGCAGTGCCAGCAGTGGCGGTCAGAAGCCAAGAACAGCACCGAAGGTCAGAGCAAAGGGTCAGAGCCAAAGTCAGGGACCAGACGTCAGAGCCAAGGTCAGGCGTCCAAGAGCGGGCCAAGAGACAGGTTCATCACTACAGCTGGCAGGGAAGTCCTGCTCGTTGTGCTGACAGTTCCTGGAACTCCTCCTGGGCTTACATAGGTCACCAGGGGCCACAAGGGAAGCTGTCTGTCTGACTTTCCGAGGTGGTACATCCTATGCTGTTTCTCTCCACAGGTCCATGGCATAACGCACAAAGTCCTATTGTAGAGGTACAGAGAGGCCGGCCAGCCCACAGACCCAGGTTCTAGCCAGGGGCACTGGGACCAGAGGGGGTGGCAGAGCCCCAACCCTTTTTTCCTGCCTTAAGAGTGAGCAATGTGGGGAGAGGGGACAGAGAGGAGTGAGTTGCTGGTAGGGCGGGGGAACAGGACGAGCGTGACGGGAGGAGGTGGAGCAAGGGCAAGGCCTCAGGGAAAGAGGCAGAACTGGGGCAGGAGGAGGCGGAGCAAGTGCGGGGCCTTGGGGGAAGAGGTGGGGTGAGGACTCGGGGCAAAATGGCGGAGGACCGAGGGTGGGGCCACAGAGGGAAGGGCGGAGAACAGGCAGGGCCCCAAGGGTAGGGGTGGTCCAGGCATCAGTAGCCACCCCACTTCTAGGGAGGTTCCAGTGCTCGTGGCTCTAGTTCCCACAGACCCACTCCACTTATAAAAGTGATGGGGCCATGCCCCCCTGGACCTCCTGTTCCAGTGCCCCTGATTGGAAGCCTGCTCACTGGGGGAGCCTGTCCTGAGCTGGGATGCCTTCATTCGCTCTAGACATCTCACAGTGCCGCACCCCTGTGGGATCACATTGGAGTCAGGCCAGCTGCAGAGCTGGAGCCAGCCTCAGCCCTTGCACAGACATGGCCGAATAAAGATCATCATGGCAGCTGCTGCAGGGTTCAACGCGGCTATGGCCCATGTGGGTTTGGGACAGTAGCAGCCGGCACCACGGAAACACACAGGCACATAAAGGGGAATCCTGTTCAGTGCCCTCGACTCGGATCACACTAACCCGGCCAAGACAAACTGGGCCAGTCTCTCCCGCTCCACAGCTCTAGTCACCCTTGCCTAGACATGCTGGACCAGGAGCAGCCCTGGCATACAATGAGTGCATCTGCCATTGAACAAATATGCCGCAATGTACATAATATATAATTTTATTATTTATTTATATAGTTATGGAAAGTAAATAATACACGGAAGAAATGAAAGGCTTTTTTTTACACGTTTTTTTTTTTTTTAGTCATCCCTGCCGGGGCCCCGCCAAAAATGTTCGAATTGGGCCCCGCACTTCCTAAAGCCGGCCCTGTTAGTGAAGATGCTTAAACGTTTGACAAACTGGGCCAGTCTCTCCCACTCCACAGCTGTAGTCACCCTTGCCAAGACACGCTGGACCAGGAGCAGCCCTGGCATACAATGAGTGCATCTGCCATTGAACTCACAGGTGCTAGCATCTATTTATTGACTTTGCATGAAGTGATGCCCAGTAACTTATGGCAGAATTTGGGATACAAGATACATGGCCTGATTTCACTCTCACTCACACCAGTGTCAATCAGGAGTCACTCCCATTGGAGTCACTGGAACTGATTCCTCTCTCACTCACAGCAGTGTCAATCAGGAGTACTGTGACCGGGGTCCTAGTGGGGAGTCAGCTATGGTCACTCAATTAGGTGAACTGCAAAGAATGGGGCAGACAATCCCCATAAACCTGGTGGATATTCCAATACTTAGATTTACCAAGCCAGCATAAAACAGCTTCTTTATTACCTTACTGGTTACTCAAAAGTCCAAGCAACACAGTTCCCTTAAAATGATACAGTCTCAGGCATCCATCTGGGTACCCACATAAAATATGATAAAAATTTCTGTAAATCTTATTTCATCATATAAAAGAAAAGGTTTTACCAATCCCAAAGAATCGGACACATTACCTCCCAGGTTAATGCCTGTTTCAGATCTTACCCAAATACACGCTACAGCCAATTCTTATTAACTAAACTAAAATTTATTAAAACTCAAAAGAGAGTATGGTTAAAAGATCAATATACATACAGACATGAGTTCAATTTATTGAGGTGCAGATTCATAGCAGAGATGATGAGCTTTGTGGTTGCAAAGAGTTCTTTCAGAAATAGTTCATAGATTATAGTCCANTGGAGACTTAGTACAGAGCTGTCTGCGGCCATGGCTGCGTGACAGGGCTTAGTTTCATTTCCCTGTGTTCGGCCTCTGTTCAGCCTATGGGGCGTTCCCCTTAGATCTGGCTGATCTGCTGCTGTTCCTATGAGCTGTGGCTGAGAGTTTCAGTCTGGGGAGGGCTCTAGTCTGGGGAGAAATGTGACTCTTTCTGTGTGCAGGGAGCTATGTCAAATGCCCAGCGGAGATGCTCAGGGAAACAAATCAATCTCTGTCTGGTGTTTTAGCAGGGTAGAATGGAGGAGTTTCGTAAGAACATAAGAACGGCAATACTGGGTCAGACCAGAGGTCCATCTAATGGCTAATTACAAACATTAAATCTATCTCCCCTTGTAAGTATTCTCACACTTCTTATCAACCTGTCTGTACTGGGCTAGCTTGATTATCACTTCAAAAGTTTTTTTCTCTTACTTAATTGGCCTCTCAGAGTTGGTAAGACAACTCCCACCTGTTTATGCTCTCTGTATGTGTGTATATATATCTCCTCAATATATGTTCCATTCTATATGCATCCGAAGAAGTGGGCTGTAGTCCACGAAAGCTTATGCTCTAATAAATTTGTTAGTCTCTAAGGTGCCACAAGTACTCCTGTTCTTTTTACAGAAAGGATGTGGACAAATTGGAGAGAGTCCAGTGGAGGGCAACGAATATAATTAGGGGGCTGGAGCACATGACTTATGAGGAGAGAACTGGGGTCATTTAGTCTGTAGAAGAGAAGAGTGAGGGGGAATTTGATAGCTGCTTTTGACTACCTGAAAGGGGGTTCCAAAGAGGATGGAGCTCGGCTGTTCTCAGTGGTGGCAGATGACAGAACAAGGAGCAATGGTCTCAAGTTGCAGTGCGGGAGGTTTAGGTTGGATTTCACTAGGAGGGTGGTGAAGCACTGGAATGGGTTACCTAGGGAGATGGTGGAATCTCCATCATTAGAGGCTTTTAAGGCCTGGCTTGACAAAGCCCTGGCTGGGATGATTTAGTTCATGTTGGTCCTGCTTTGAGCAGGCGGTTGGACTAGATGACCTCCTGAGGTCTCTTCCAACTAGGGTGACCAGACAGCAAGTGTGAAAAATCAGGACAGGGGATGGGGGGTAATAGGAGCCTATATAAGAAAAAGACCCAAAAATCGGGACTGTCCCTATAAAATAGGGACATCTGGTCACCCTACTTCCAACCCTAAGGTTCTATGATTCTATGAACCCCTTAGCCCACTCCCCGGGAACCCCAGTCAGCTGTCATGGGCCAGCCAGGTGTGTAATTGCAGGGTAGACATACCCTTAGATGTCATCATCTGAGAATTTCCTCACTAAAAGAAAGAGAGAGAAGGTGGGGGAGGTAATATCTTTTATTGGACCAACTTCCCTAGGTGAAAGAGGCAAGCTTTAGAGCTCTTATTCAGGGCTGGGAAAAGTACAGTAGAGCAGCGGTTCTCAAACTGTGGGTCGGGACCCCAAAGTGGTGGGGCTTAGGCAGGCTCAGGCTTTGGTGCCCCCCTCGGGGGGTCCTGTAGTAAGTTTTGTCAGAAGGGGGTCGCAGTGCAACAAAGTTTGAGAACCCCTGCAGTAGAGTGTCATAGCCAAATGCAAGGTGGAACAGATTATTTAGCATAAGTAGTTCACACATATTGTAAGAGATAATTCAGGGTAAAGTGGCCCGTTAACACCTCTGCAGTCATGGGACAAAAAAAGAGGGGGCAGGTTAGTGGGTTACAGATTGTTGTAATAATCCATGAATCCAGTGTCTTCATTAAGGCCATGATTTTTAGTGTCTATCCTGGAATCTTAAATTCATAATTTTGCTAGACATTAAAAATCACAGTCTTGATAAAAACTGGATTCATGGATTATTACAACAAACTGTAATCCATTAACCTGCCCCCTCTTTTTTTGTCCCATGACTGCAGAGGTGTTAACGGGCCACTTTACCTGGAATGGTCTCTTACAATATGTGTTTATGCTAAACAAGCTGTTTCACCTTATATTTAACTGGGACAATCTCAATACCTTACTTACTTTTCCCAGCCCTGAAGACGACCTCTGTGTATAGCTGGAAAGCTTGTCTCTCTCACCCACGGAAGTTGGGCCAATAAAAAATATCACCTCCCCCACCTTGTCTCCCCCATATCCTGGGACCAACATGGCTACCACAACACTGCAAACAACTAATTAAAAAAGTCATCTGTGAGCATTAAGCAAGACAAGAGAGCCATTTAGAACTCTAAAAATACTTTAATATGATTATTTTGTGCATGATAAAAGTAGAGCAGAATCCATTGGCTGAAAACAAACAAATAAACAAACAAACAGCCCCTTACTGTTAAATTCTGTACACATTAATTTACATTCTTTAAACATGAATGTAATTGCTATTCTTCCTTCCCTCTCCGGTTCCCTTCTCCCCTTCACTGGCTGCCAACAGCTACAACTCTTTCAGAACCATAGAGTATTTTGACACAGAGGCTGGTTTTCCCTCTGTTCTTTTGGCAAATCAAAAGTATGCATTAGCCTCTGGGATCATAAAGAAGAGGACGTCGGAACCTAGAAAAGCCCATTTAATAGTCCTCAGTGGGATATTTTACCCTATGTCTCAGGGTCAGAGTTTGAGCTGGGATTTAAACCACAGGCCCAGAAGAAAGGGAAGATTTCCATAATCCATTATTTGAAAAACCGAATCACTGTGAATGGCAGTGATTGTGTGAACCATACCAATGCAGCATCCATTGGGGTAAATAAACATGAACTTGTAATGTTCTATACATCACTCATCAAAGGGGGAGATTTGTCATTGGACGAGAGAAGTGATGACCTGTGCTCAACGTGATGACAGGAAAATTCAGTATCATCACTTTGCTTTGGTAAAACACTGTAAAGTTCTGCTTAATAGTCTTCAAATGTGGAGATAATTAATATTCCCCTTCCACCAGGATCCTACAGACTGGGACATGAGAGGCTAAAGAAGTTCATTTACTCAGGTCCTATGAGATATTTTCCCCGGTGTCTCAGGGACACAGTCTGAGCTGGGAGTCCATCCCCAGCCAGAAGAAAGGGTGGATTCTCTCCCTGTTGAAAGGAGCCAGCAGGAACATGAAAATCAGGGCTTTCTTATCTGCATCAAAAAACAACACCCGCCCTTCTTCGTAGTTCAGAGAAACCCAGATCCTCCTGGGATTCCCAATCACAGAGGTGGGTCACTTTTGTGGAGGTGAGATCCTGGTACTGGCCCCCCACAGCTGTACAGCTCAGATCCCCTCATAGGGATTAAGGCCGATTTCTCTCTTCTTCCTCACCATCTCTCTAGTGACCCCCACAGCCCACCGGAGTCTGCCACCCTCTACCGCCACCTCCCAGTAATGTCTCCCTGAGGTGAAGGTCCTCGCAGCCCAGCACGCATTGCTTAGCACTGAATCTGTCTGCACAGTTGGGCAGCCTCTGCCGTTTGTCTTCCCATCATACGGTTTTCCAATTCTTAGGCCTTGGCTACACTCGCGGATTCACAGCGCTGCCGTGGCAGCACTGTGAAGCGCGAGTGTAGTCGCGCCGCCAGCACTGCGAGAGCTCTCTCGCAGCGCTGCAAGTACTCCACCTCTCCGAGGGGAATAGCTTGCAGCGCTGTGAGCGAGCGTGCAGTGCTGCAGGCGCTGATTACACTGGCGCTTTACAGCACTGCACTCGCTGCGCTCGGGGGGTGTTTTTTCACACCCCTGAGCGCAGCAAGTGCAGCGCTGTGAATTGCCGGTGTAGCCAAGGCAGGACAAGGTGGGGATGAGCCGTGGCTGGATCCAGAGTCACATTCACTGGGGGGAGAGAGAATCAGAGCGTTAGGGGCAGAGCTCAGCCCTGGGGGAGGCTGGGACCATTTCTCACATTGTACACCAGGGGTTAGGTCAATATAGCTACAGCTCTCAGGGGTGTGGAATGTATGCCAATGTAAGTTCCCAGTGCAGACCAGCTCTCTTAGGCCTTGGCTACACTTGCAAGTTACAGCGCTGTAAAGCCTCCCCCAGCCCTGTAACTCAATCCCTGTCCACACTGGCAGGGCACTTACAGCGCTGTATCTCCCTGGGTACACCGCTGCAGGTACTCCACATCTCCGAGAGGAATAACAGCTGCAGGGGAGTGGCTACGACTCACGGGTGTGAGTGTAAACGCTTCCAGCGCTGTACTAATCACCTTGTCAAGTGGCCAATCCTCTCCATTGTTGTGACCGGCTGCAGGAATGCGGAAGTGCAGCTTGCTTTGAGTGAGTGAATGAATGAGCAGGGGGCCGGGAGTTCGGAACTTGCAAAATAGAGAGCTGACATGCTCCAAAAAGCACTCTCTCTCCCCCCACACTCTCTGTCACAATCCACCCCACCCCCCCCCGTTTTGAAAAGCACGTTGCAGCCACATGAATGCTGGTATTGCTGCCCATAATGCAGCGCTCCCAACACAGCTGCAAATGTTGCAAGTGTGGCCACACCACTGCGCTGGCAGCTGTCAGTGTGGACAGACTGCAGCGCTTTTCCCTACTCAGCTGTATGAAAACAGGTTTACCTCAGAGCGCTGTACAGCTGCAAGTGTAACCAAGGCCTCAGGTGTGTGTGTGTGTGAGAGAGAGAGAGACAGACAGACAGACAGACGGCAGCCTAATTTCTCACTCGCATGTTGAGCGTATGTTTGGGTTTGACAAGTTCAGTTTTTTTTATTCCCAGAAGGTTCTTGTGCAAGTTAATTGACAGCCCAACTTTTTCCAGTTTTTGAGGACAAAATCCCTGCGCCAAGTCACCCTTTTGATATGTTTCTTTCACACCCTTTGCCAGAGCCGTACCCCATTCTGTCTCCAGTTCATGTGGGAGAGTATCTGGAGAGAGGAATAAAGAGCTGAGATTTCAGGGTACAATGGTCAGAGCAAGATTGCTGCTATTGAGTGATGTAAATGTGCTTTAAATTTGAAACACAAACTGGGGGAACCCTGGAGAAAGAAAGAGAGAGACGGGAAGAGTTTCTAGGAAGACCGAAAGGTAATTAAGCTGAATCACAGAGTCACAGGGTTTAAGGGCAGAGGTCTGACCCCCACACTGAACACAACAACCAACATTAGATCAAAGCATTGAGAACATTTTCTCTGCACACTTTGCATGACTATGGCCCTGTCTCTCCTTTGAACTATGGCCCCCTCACACTTCCATGGCAGTGTAAAGAGGCAGGGGCGGCAGGTTTGTGGAAATTTTGGTGGTGCCCAGAAACCCAGGACTCCCCCTCCCCCGCAAACTCCCTGCCCCACACACCTGCCTAAGGCTCTGGGAGGGAGTTTGGGTGGGGGAAGGGATCTGGGAGTGCAGGCTCTGGGCTGGGGCAGGGGATTGGGATGCAGGAGGGGTTCAGGGTGCAGGCTCTGGGAGGGAGTTTGGGTGCAGAAGGGGTGAGAGGTCAGGCTCTGGGAGGGAGTTTGGGTGGGGGAGGGGTGCAGGCTCTGGGAGGGAGTTTGGGTGCTGGGTGCAGGCTCTGGACTGGGACAGCGGGTGGGGGTGGAGGAGGGAGTGAGGTGTGCAAGCTCTGGGAGGGAGTTTGGGGGCGAGAGGGTGCGGGGGGTCAGGGTGCAGGAGGAAATTTGGGGGCTGGAGGGTGTGTTTGGGGGGCTGGGGTGGGTGCAGGCTCTGGAAGTGGATGGGGGGTTCGGTGCTTACCTGGGGCACCCCCTCCGGCAGCGGTTCCTAGGTGGGCCAGGCCGGGGGGGGTCTGTGCACACTGCTGTCCCCAGGCACCGCCCCCGCAGCTTCCAATTGGGCGCAGGGGTGTTCGGTGCCAGGGCAGCGCGCAGTGGCACAGCCCCCCCAACACAGGCTGCAAGGACGTGCCGGCAGCCAGATGGAACGAGCGCGCAGGAGGCTGCTCACTCCCGCTGCGCTACTAGGTGGCGGCAGGAGCCCCTGGGCTCTTTTAAATCACCCAGGGGTGGCAGGCGGGGCCGGGGGATGTGCAGGGGTGGGGGCAGGTGGGAAACTTTGCTGGAACCAGGCCCCCGGGCCAGGAATATTCCTGGTGCCCAGGCACCACGGGCCCATAGAACTCGCTGCCCATATAAAGAGACTCTTATAACAGAGCTGGATCACGGAGCTAGTAGTTGAGGTTGAGAAGCCCTTTCTGTTTAATATCAGCTCTTCTAAGTGCTCTGAAATGCACATTACACAGATCTGTGAAACATAAGCTACTGGAAACTAGGAATTACACTTAAGGTACATGCCACCCACTTTGAGGGCTAGCCAGAATGTGCGGGGAGGAAGCTGGCTTGGAAGGGAGGGGCAGACCAGGTGCAACAGGACTGAGGCATGGTTGGGAACTGGGGGACCTGGTTGCAGGGGGAAGTGGGGGCCGGGAACCCAGCTCTCTATGCAGCTTGGGCAACGTAAGCAAGGAAACGAGGGGCCCTCTAGTAAGCTACTGTGGGTACCGGAAAAGGAGGGTAAGCTGGAACTGGTGGCAGTGAGGAAAGGGGGGGGGGTGTATGTGGCAGGGGATGGTAGAGAAGCAGAGAGACACACCAGTCTTCTCTCATCTGCCTAAAGTTCCTGTAATCACATAGAATAAGCCAAGTCTCCTTGCACCGCTTTGAGATCTCAAATAAACTTTGATTGCTTCTCCACCCTGGAATTCAGCAATTCCTAACCTGGAATTACAAAGGCGTGTAGATGTTCAAGCCTTAGGTTAACAAACCCAGGGTCTGCTGACTAGAGTTCTACTGACCCTGGACTTATATTGCAATGTAGATATACCCAGAGAGAACAGCTCTAGGAATAGGAAGGGAGTTCAGTCCCAATGAGTAATTCACTTCTTGACCTCCATGACTTGATGGTCACAGCAACGGCGCTGAGCCACCACCAGCTTCGGGGGAGAGGGGGAGCGAGGGCAGAGAATGGGCGGGGCCGCAGCCTGGGTTAGGGAGGCTTAGCCTCCCCTGGCCTATTATACCCACCGCTCATGCACATATTAGTCTGAAAAGGGAAGGATGCAGAGTGTTTCCTACTGTACCTTGTATTTCTGGGCAGCCTCCTCAACAAAACGCACCTTGTGAGATCCGTGCTCTGCCGATTGCCAGCACGCCACACATGACTTCCCCATCCTCTTCGCAGAACAGGTTGAGTTTCTCCTGGTGTCTCAAGCACAGCTTCTCCTGTCTTTTCCTTTCCAAGCGTTTGATGGTTTTGATGATATTCGCCAGCTCTCAGTTGGGCTGGAGAGTCCTTTTCTGGATCCAAGCTCGGCAGCTGGGGCAGCACAAAGGTTCGTAATCCCCCTTTCCGCCGGCTTCGCAGTAGTTAGTGATGCAGACTCGGCAGAAGTTGTGGCCACATTCTACATTCACCAGCTCTTTCATATAATCCAGGCAGATGGAGCATTTGGTTTCCTCTTGAATTTCCTGTGCAGGAGTCACTGAGGTCATGTCTGCTTGGATCTCTGAGTTTCTGTTCTCTTTGCCTTCTACTAGACACCAAAAATGATGGACTTAATAAAAACACGGATTTTATGGCTCATTACACCAATCTGTAACCCAATAATCTTCTTCTGTCCTGGGCTGGAGAGGGGTTAACTGCTCACTTCACCTTGAATGGTCTCTTGCAACATGTGTTAACTCCTTATCTGTTCCACCTTGTATTTAGCTACAAAACTCTGAGGTAGGGTGACCAGATGTCCCTATTTTATAGGGACAATCCAGATTGTGGGGTCTTTTCCTTATATAGGCTCCTATTACCCCCCATCCCCATCCCGATTTTTCACATTTGCTGTCTGGTCACCCTACTCTGAGGTTACATCTACACTACAACAAAAAACCTGCAGCACCAAGTCTCAGCTGATTCAGGGTTGCAGTGCTCGGGCTGTGTGGCTACTAAAGTGCAGACATTAAGGCTCAGGCTTGGGCTCTGAGACCCTCCTCTTTCCCAGGGGTTCTCAAAATCCAGGATCCGGGCCAAGCCTGGACGTCTACACTGCAATTTCATAGCCCCACAGCCTGAGCCCCATAGTCAGCTGAGTGGGCCAGCCACATGTCTTTTATTGCAGCGTACGCATGTCCTGGGTAGCTTTTCCAGACCTGAAGAAGAGCGCTGTGTAAGCTCGAAAGCTTGTCTCTCCCGCCAACAGACGTTTGTCCAATAAGTGACATCACCTCAGCCACCGTGTGTAGCATAGATTCATCTGTCAGTAAGGATGCTTCCCGTGTATCTGTTATTCTTTGATACATTCGCGTAATGGATTGAAGGAAACTGAATGAGCCAAAGGGAGGCAAGAAAAGGGAGAAAGGAAGTGAGAAAATACAGGGATATAGACCTAATTTGTGGAATTGATCCGCTTTTAGCTTGACCCTGTATTGTCTTCCACCCCAGGGGTTCAAAAGTTCTGGATCCCATGTTGCTGATTGAAACAAAGAATAATACAGAAGTCAACTATCCATCAACAGCCAGTCACATTCCTGCTTGGGCCCCAGTTATCAGGTAGTTTTGCATGGTTACTGCCCATAGTTCTTCCATTAGCTCTGTGCAAATAAGTGTTAAATATCTAAAATAAATATCATTTTAAAAGCAGGGCATTTGTGGCCAGCTGCGGCTGAGGAACCCCTTGGCCAACTGACCCCCCCCCACACACACACACACATTTGCACCAAAAACTCTTATTTCAGCCTGTGGTGAGATGTAGCAATTTTCAAGACAATCAGACAGCGCATGTGGAATTTAAAAAGCTGAAAATTCTGCTTTCACTAGAAAGCACATTGGTAATCATGGTGCAGTGCCCAACACTCACTCCTATGACATGGCAATGTTTAATATTTCTCTAAATAGCTAACAGTAAGATCCAAATTCTCAAACATACTGACATCTTAGAGGGTACCTCATTAATATAAAGGGAAGGGAACCAGCTCATAAAATAACCAGACTAAGGTGGTGAGGTCTAATAATAGCAACCCTCCCAGACCATGCTGCTGCTGGGGAGCTCCTGAGCCCATAAACTATGTTATAAGCCTTCCTGTTGTGTTCGTCAGTGCATAGGTGGGGGCTTTCCTGGAGAACATAACATAAGAACGGCCAGACTGGGTCAGACCAAAGGTCCATCTAGCCCAGTAGCCTGTCTTCCAACAGTGTCCAGTGCCAGGAGTCCCAGAGGGAATGAACAGAACAGGTAATCATCCAGTGATCCATCCCCTGTCGCTCATTACCAGCTTCTGGAAAACAAAGGGTAGGGACAACATCCCTGCCCATCCTGGCTAATAGTCATTGATGGCCCTGTCCTCCATGAACATATCTAGTTCTTTTTTGAACCCTGTTATAATCTTGGCCTTCACAACATCTTCTGGCAAGGAGTTCCACAGGTTGACTATGCGTTGTGTGAAGAAATACTTCCTTTTGTTTGTTTTAAACCTGCTGCCTATTAATTTCATTTTCCAATTCCATTATATCTTTTTTTGAGATGGGGCGACCACATCTGCACGCAGTACTCAAGATGTGGGCGTACCATGGATTTATATAGGGGCAATATGAAATTTTCTGTCTTATTGATTCCCAGTCAGTGCTGACAGCTGCTGCAGGCTGAAGCCGTGTATCTAGCAACAGGGGAGTTGACAGGCGGAGGAGTTTGAAGGAGGTGCTGAGTGTATAGAGCTGCCTGTGATATTTGGGTGCCTAACTCCTATGTGATTTAGGCACCTAAGCACCTTGAGGATGCTGGACAGGAGCTCAGAGACAACCTGAGTGATTGCAGCAGGCTCCCAGCTAGTCCTGTGGTCACGATGGAGGAGATGGGAGAGCTTTAGAGGATGAAGGTATCTTGTGGGAGAGACCCCAGCCCCTCTCCTCTCTATCTGGGGAGGGATAGCTCAGTGGTTTGAGCGTTGGCCTGCTAAACCCAGGGTTGTGAGTTCAATCCTTGAGGGGGCCATTTGGGGATTTAGTTGGGGATTGATCCTGCTTTGAGCAGGGGGTTGGACTAGATGATCTCCTGAGGTCCCTTCCAACCCTAATAATCTATGATTCTATCCCTGATGCAATTTGAGGGGAGAATCTCGACACATATTCCTCTCCCCTCCACATGCTCAGATTTAGGGCAAGGGAGACACATGCCCATAAAAGAGTAAGGCCCACAAGGTATTCAAGCACCTAACTCCCATTGAAACCAAAGGGAGTTAGGCACCTTTGAGGATCTGGGACTAACTCCTTTTTCCCCAGGGGTAGGAGCAAGTCATTTGGGGGCTGAAGGACCTAGTTTGGTTCCCTATTAATAATCATGATGTCTGTCCCGAGGCCTGTACACAGGGCCTTGACTATGCTCCATCAAGGCTTTGAGATTTGGATCTAGCAGGCTAAACAGAGCACAACATGGCAGGATACTTCCTAAACTACTACTTCTTCTTTCATACGGCTTGGGTAGGTAGCAACAACGACAAAGGTATATCTAAGTTTGATAGCCTGCACATTGCCGCAGCAGTGAACTGATGAATGTCCTTCAGGCCTCCGGACAAAAGAACGAAGGGGACATTCAGCTATGACGTGCTCTATCGTTTGGGCCTGGTAACCAGTCGCATACAGGTGTTTGCCTCATTTTCCATCTAAAGAGGGTTTATCCACATCTCCCATTTCTAAACTGACAAAGGGGGACACTGTTTGTCTGGCTGCAGCTACCATTCCCTGTAACCCATCATGAGGGCAAAGAACGTTTCAATGAAGAAGAAGAAAAAAAAAAAGGCAAACAAACAAGAAGCAACTCTTTTTCTGATCACTTCTGAGTTTATTTCTGTATTTAATGCTACATGGCCCAGACAAGAGAGCCCTTTAGCATCCTCTAGAGACCCTGTTCTAAAAACTCTTTGGTCCCAGATTATGTGACTCATTTAAAAAAAAAAAAAAGAGAGAGAGAATTTGCTAAAATAACCCTGCCTAATGTCCACCAAACCCTCTTTGTAGCTGCAGATTCTTAATTTCTAAAGGGCAGGAAATCCTGTAAAATACAAAACGGTGCTGTAAAGAAAGAGAAATGTTTCAAGTGGCAAGTCATTCATTGATGTTATTGTGTAGTATTGGAACTGTGTTAGCACGTGCCAGTACAAGTCTGGGCTCTGGGGCCCCTGGTGCTGTATTTCAAGACATCCCCTGCCCTGAAGAGTTCACAATCTGTGTAGATGAGGAGAGAAAGCAGGCGGACACAAACAAAGTAGGACGGACTCAGGAATCAGCATGTTTAGCACAATAAGCAGCCACTGCACAGCCGCGGCCTGGCCCCTTGCCCCTAAAATAAACAGATTAATCTGTACAGTACAGAAACTTCAGCCCTATTCACAAAGTGACTGATACTCCAAAGCCTCCCGCTCCAAGGGGCTCTGCCCTCTCTGCTCCCCTCGAGTCAAACAGCTTCCCAGCCTGCCCAGCACTATTGACCATCCTTGTAACCCAAGGAGTGACTAGGGCAGCAGGGGACAGGCTAGTTCTTTAGCTGGAAGGCGAGGAACAGAATTCCAGCTCCTCCCTGGCTGGCCATCCCTAGCCACCAGGGCCCACACAGGCCTAGATCCCTCCGCAGCTCCCAGCTTCTCTCCAGGGACAGAGAAAGTGGCTCATTCTGGGCTCTCTCAGTGGGAGAGTTTCTAGCAGGTGAAGGGGAGCAGAGCGGCTGGGGACTCAAGATCGTACCTGGGGGCACAGGGGCAGTGAAGAGCACGGCAGCTGGAAACTATTTACCTCTTTTCAGGAAGTCGGACAAGGAACAAACAACATTATCCCTTTTTGTGGGCTGGGGGGTGGCTGCCTGGGCCGAATGGGGCTCTGTTCCCCTTACAGGGTAGGTGGCACGGGCTGGATAGTGGTGGATCGGCCTGCGGGGTTGACCAGTTGACAAGTGTGGCCTCGGTTTCATTTGTTGCATGATACTGAGCCAAGAGTTGACTGAGACAGGGGTTGCGCGCTCTGCTGAGGCAGCAGCTAGGTTTAATTCAGTGCTGCTTACTCTTTCTGGAATGTGGAGAAACCCTGGGGGTGCAACGCGGACATGACTGTCACCTTTTTGAGGAAAATGACGGTTGGAGACGTGGCTTGGAAACCTCATTTCTGAAGGAGCCAGTCTGAGCCAGGACACCTTTCCCACCACCCAGAAGAAAGGGAGGACTCTCTCCCCAGTGAAAGAGGCCCTCATATAGCAGAAGATGAGGGACTTGTGATCAGCATCAAAAAATGCCACCTGCCCCCCTTCATAGTCCAGAGAAACCCGGATCCTCTGGGGGACCCAGCTCAGAGACAGGGGGATTTCTTCAGGTGAGGTGAGTGCCCAGTACTCACCTCTGCGCAGAGCTACAGCGCAGATCCCTTCTTCAGGGCTATATTTGACCGGTCCCTTCCTCTTCACCGACTCTCTGGCTACTCCCACGGCCCAGCCTCCCCCTTCGCCCACCTCCAGCTCCCAGTAACATCTCCCCGAGGTGAATCCCTCACAGCCCAGCACGCAGAGAGAAGAATCAAATCTCTTGGGATTGTGGGGCAGATCCTGCCGGGCGTCTCCATATTTCACATGTTTCCAATCCTCAGACAGGACAAGTTTGGGATGAGCCGTCTCTGGATCCAGAGTCACATTCACTGGGGAGAGAGAGAATCAGAGCGTTAGGGCCAGAGCTCAGCCCTGGGGGAGGCTGGGACCATTTCTCACACTCCCCAGTAGCCCTGTCCTGGCTGGGGCCCTCCCTGATTTCCTGCCTGTCTCAGGTCCCAGGGAACTGCTCCTGCTGGGGGCTGAGCGGCCATTTCATGGCAGCTCCCTTCTGCCAGGCACTAGGAGGCACTGTAAGAACTGACTCTGCTTCTGCTCCTGCTCCTACCGGGGCTGCTGCACCCCCACAGCTAGGACGGGAGTGGGGGCAAAGTTGAGTGAAAGAGGAAGCGTTTTCAGCTGTCCACTGGGGAAACCCTCTTGCTAGCCCAGAGGGAAGGGGAGAGGAGGGGGCAGCATGAGGAAATGGAAGTGACAATGGGTGGAAGGAGAGACCCACCGCCTATGGGGAAGGAAGACAGTGGGAACCCCTTGGAAGGGCATGCAGCCCATGGAACGGCGGGAAGTGTGGGAATACGGCATCAGAGTCCAGGAGGAAAAGACAAGAAAGCAATGGGACTGGAGGAGAGAGAATGATGGGAGTCATGCCCCAAGGAGACACTGGGGGATGATCAGGCCGGCCAGCCCCCGCCCCATCCCCAAAGAGGGTGGAGACATCACACCACTGACTCCCAGCCCATCTGTACATCACCCCTACTGTTTAGAGCCGCTCCATGGCCTCTCCACCCAGCTCCTTTCCTACA
Source organism: Trachemys scripta elegans (assembly GCF_013100865.1). NCBI lineage: Eukaryota > Metazoa > Chordata > Testudines > Emydidae > Trachemys > Trachemys scripta. The sequence goes on from NC_048311.1 coordinate 35,612,299, forward strand.
AGTCTCTGGAGGTGGGAAACTGCCATGAGGTGGAAAACTGGCTCTATTTGATCCCAGAATTTTCTTCTGCAAGTGAATCCAGATCCGCAAACCCATCTCCTCTTTGGTTCTTCTCATTGTTACAATATCCCCGGGAAAACTTACCCTTTTCACCTACGTTTTCCATCTCCTTTGCCAAAAATTGACTCCCTTCCATCACCAGCCCAAATACCAGCGTGTCTAGAGAGAAGACAGGGGGAGAAGAGATGCGTTTTCATAGTGACGTGCTTTATTTCTGTGACACAAACACAGGGGAAGGGAGCTCAGATACCCAGAGAGAAACAAAGGAAGAGAGCGTGAATAATAAATTTCACTCTTATTGTTGTTGGTTCTCTATTGTATTTTCTCTTCCCTTGGCCCTTCCTGGGAATGTATAACCTATTCTTTTACTATTATTGAGTTGGGCTTGACATCAACACTGTTTATCCAGAACCCATGTCCTCCCACAGTGACATTTTGATTTGCTCTTCTTGATACCTTTGAATTCCCTCAGAATCTTCTCCAGATCGATCCTTTTCTGGGAGAAATCACTGATTCTCTTTTCCAGCTTGGAAGGACTCTCCACCACCGCCTGGGCCTTCCCTTTCTCACACCTAGAAAGAAACAGGCTTTGCTAAGGAATCACAGTTTGCAGTGTAATTATTTCTTTTAGGCATGACTCCTTCGCATTCGTTATGTTCTGATCATCTTGGAAGTGAAAGCTGTGGAGTCGAGCAGCCTGCTGGATAACTTGCTCTACTTGGGGCAGGTAGGCCCAGATCCACAAAGTTACTTGTGGCAACAAAACCCCACATTTTGGGGTCCACATCCCGATTTTAGGTGCCACAATCCACCAGCCCCAGCTGCTGCCAAACCCTACAGGCACCTAAATTCGCTCAGCACCGACATTTTCGTAGGTGCCTATGTTCTTGCTTCTCATCAGGTGCCCGGATGCCCAGGCCCCAGAGCGATCCACTAACTGGGGGAAGAGAGGCGTTCCTCTGCCTAAGCCTCCCATGGGGCCCAATTCGGTAATCATGCTCAGACATCACCTCTGCTGGATCGGGTGCCTATTGGCTTAGGTGGCACGTGAGTCTTCCATTTGGGGAGGCTCACATGTGACCGCCGGAAGCTGCCTAGAAGTGGGGCGGGGGTCACTGATGGCTGGACCATGCCCCTGAGTCCCCGCCCGTATTTGGCCTCTTCACCCCGAGGTCCCGCCCTGGCTCTGCCATGGCCCCATCACTTTTTCCTGCCTTCTATGGAGCTTTGCTTCTGGTTCTCCAAAGGCAGTGGCTGGCCAGCGCGCCTCCGGATGCATGGCCGGCCTTTTTGGGGAGGCTCAGCCTTCCCTGGCCTCTTATACACACCACCCATGCCTACTGGAGAACTTACACAAAATGGCTGTGGGGAGAAGAGACTCCTTCAGAACTTCTAGCCCAGTGATTACAGTAGTCACCAGGGATATTGGAAACCCCCCAGTTCAAGAACTCCCTCCAACTGAGGGGGGAAAATGGTTAGGCCCAGACTGTCAAACATATTTATGTGCCTATCTTCCACTGAAATTAATGGGAGTTAGGGGCCTAAATACCTTTGCGGTTCCGGGCCCCAGAAGTCTAAGTCTGGTGCTATTCAGGCTCCTAAGGCACTTGGGCACTTTTGAAAACTGTATCGTCAATCTTTTGTTTTCAATTTTTTTTGCCAATTGGGAAAAAAAGCAAAATACTCTCGAAACCTAAGTAAATAAATGAAAATGGGTAAATTAAGCTTTTTGAAGCTTGTGGAATGACAATGACTTTACCATGTTTGTATTTCTTTCCCCATGTTTTTTTTTTTAAATCATAAGAACATAAGAATAGCCATACAGGGTCAGACCAAAGGTCCATCTAGCCCAGTGTCCGGTCTTCCGACAGTGGCCAACGCCACGTGCTTCAGAGGGAATGAACAGAACAGGTAATCATCAAGTGATCCATCCCCTGTCTCCCAATCAACTCTACCCATTACGTTTTTAAGCAGGGAAGGTTAGTGGCTGGGAAGATGCATGTGCAAGCCCTTTCCAAGCATCGCGAGGGATCAGAGGGCGTGAGGAGCCATGTACCTGCTCAAGATGCTTCTGATATCCTAGAGGGGGGGGAGAGAGAGAGAGAAAAGGAGCTCAGTGTCAGAGTGACATGAATCAGAGCTAATAAATTATCTTGGTACCCATTTATTTTTTTATTTATCTCATAAGTAAACTAGAGCAACAGAGCCTAGACACACCTACTCTAAGGTTCGTGCACAACTGGCTGAAAAACCGTACTCAGGGAGGAGTTATCAATGGTTCATAATCGAGCTGGAAGGGCATATCAAGTCGGGACCCACAGGGATCTCTCCTGGATCCAGTTCTATTCAATATCTTCATAAATTATTTGGACAATGGCAGAAAGAGTACACTTATAAAGTTTGTTGACGATATCAAGCTGGAAGGGGTTGCAAGTACTTTGGAGGACGGGATTAGAATTCAAAATGATCTGGACAAACTGAATTAAATAGGATGAAATTCAATAAGGACAAATGCAAAGTACTCCATTTAGGAAGGAACAATCTGTTGCACACATACAAAATTGGAAATGACTGCCCAGGAAGGAGTACTGCGGAAAGGGATCTGGGGGTCATAGTGGACCACAAGCTAAATATGAGTCAACGGTGTAACACTGTTGCAAAAAAAGCAAACATCATTCTGGGATGTATTAGCTGGAGTGTTATAAGCGAGACATGAGAAGTAATTCTTCTGCTCAACCCCGTGCTGATTAGGCCCCTACTGGAGTACTGTGTCCAGTTCTGGACAACACACTTCAGGAAAGAGGTAGATAAATTGGAGAACGTCCAGAGAAGAGCAACAAAAACGATTAAAGGTCTAGAAAACATGACCTATGAGGGAAGATTGAAAAAAATTGGGTTTGTTTAGTCTGTAGAAGAGAAGACTGAGAGGGGACATGATAACCGTCTTCAAGTATGTAAAAGGTTGTTATGAAGAGAGTGGTGATAAATTGTTCTTAACCACCGAGGACAGGACAGGAAGCAATGGGCTTAAATTGCAGCATGGGAGGTTTAGGTTGGACATTAGGAAAAACTTCCTAACTGGCAGGGTGGTTAAGCTCTGAAACAAATTACCTAGGTTGTGGAATCTCCATCATTGGAGGTTTTTAAGGAAGTTTAGACTAACACCTGTCAGGGATGGCCTAGATAATACTTGGCCCTGCCTCCACGCAGGGGACAAGACTACATGACCTCTTGAGGTCCCTTCCAGTCCTACTTTCTATGATTCTATTTAACAGTGTCATCTCAGGGATATCCTCTGTAGCTAACTGCTTAGTTAACTGCATTTCCCTGTCACAATCACTTTGGAACACAAATATGTGTAACAGTAATTAATAATTATTATCCTCATGCCCAGATCTGTGTTTGAATGAAGTAGCCACACAGGACTGGGTATCTGGCTACACACCATCCCAATGCTGCTCAGTTGGTGTTGTAGTGGTTAGGATATCTGCCTTCTAAGCCCTTCTCCTGGGTTCTTTACCCAGCCAGCAGAAGGCAATGATGTCTGTAAGAGAGGACATTTGGCCTTGTGGCAAAGCACTCGACTGAGGTGCAGGAAATCTCCATTCACATCTTGGGTACAGACACAGCTGCACTCGCAAGGGACGGCTACACTGCAATCCGAGGTGCGACTCCAGCATGTGGAGACGTACTTGAGCTAGCTTCGATCGAACTAGCTCCACTCAGAATAACTGCTGCAGCAGCACGGATTATACACCCAGCCAGGACCCTGGGTATGTACTTGAGCAGTGAGTCCATGGTTCCACCTGCACTGCCCTGGCTTCACGGCGATTGTTATTGGAGCTAGCTAGATCAAAGCTGCCCCAGGCATGTCTACATGAGCTTCAGTCACACCCCTGCTTGCAGCACAGACATACCCTTAATCTCTCTGGGTCTCAGTTCCCTACTCACAGGAGGAGGAAAATTCATTAATAGCAACATAGAGAAATTGTTTAAAAAATACACACCATGAGTTCTATACTGAGGTTTCAATTTTGCATTCCATGACTCGTGAGTTTTATCCTGTACCCCTTCCCCAAATGCCTCGCAAGAATCGGGGTTCTCACCTGCAGGAATTCACTCGTGGGCTGCTGGCACTTCCCCTCCATCTCACTGATCAGCTCATTGAGACGGGAAATTTCCACTGAGAGTTTGGTGACATTTTCATTCTGCATCTTCACAATCTCCTTGTCCAGGCCTCCCAACTGAGCCAGCAGGAGTCGCTCTTGTTCCTCCAGGAGCTGGCGCAATTGCCGAATTTCAGACATGATTTTCCGTCTCTCAGCATCTGTCTTCCCCTGAAACGGACAGACACAAATAAGGAAAAGGTAGGGCAGGGAACAGTCATGGGATACCTTGCACCAGATGTAAATTAACTAGGGCTGTCAAACGATTAAAAAAATTAATTGCAGTTTTAAACAATAATAAAATACCAATTTAAATCTATTATAAATATTTTTGGATGTTTATTTCAGTTACCACGCAGAATACAAAGTGTACAGGGCTCACTTTACATTGTTATTTTTTATTACAAATATTTGCACTGTTAAAAAAAAGATAAACAAAAGATAGTGCAATCTAGAAGTCAAAGCATGAAGGGGCATATGAACGTTTAGCATATCTGACACATAAATACCTTGCAACGCTGGCTACAAAATAAGAAGCAAGCGGCATTATCTCCCGTAAAGATAAACAAATTTGTTTGTCTTAGCGATTGGTTGAACAAGAAGTAGGACTGAGTAGACTTGTAGGCTCTAAAGTTTTACATTGTTATATATTTGAGTGCAGTTATGTAAAAAAAAATTCTACATTTGTAAGTTGAACTTTCATGATAAAGAGATTGCACTACAGTGTTTGTATAAGGTGAATTGAAACACTATTTCTTTATCTTTTTTAGAGTGCAAATATTTGTAATGAAAAATTATAATATAAAGTTAGCACTGTACACTTTGTATTCTGCATTGTAATTGAAATCAATATATTTGAAAATGTAGGAAACATCCAAAAAATATTTATAATACTTTAAAATTGGTATTATTGCTGTTATTGTTCAACAGTGCGATTAAAACTGTGATTAATCGTGATTAATTTTTTTAATCGAGGTAACTCAAAACAAATTAATCGCTTGAGTTAAGTGCGATTAATTGACAGCCCTAAAATTAACATATTTCCATTGACCCCTATGGCCAGGTGTGCGCATTCAGGAGAATTTCATTGCCACTTGTGAAATGTCAACAGGGCCTTTTGACAGAAACTCCCCCCATGCCACTAGATCAGTGTTTTCCCCTAAAGCTTCCTGCTTTGTTCGTAATGTCTCTTAATGTTGTCTTGGCCCTAATTTGTCTTTCTGCTGCCTCTTCATGTATCATCTGATCAATGGGCTCCAACAGTCCAGATTCTTCCAAGAGCAGGTTTCAGAGCTACATGGGCAGCGGCTTATTGGGACAGATCGAAACAAACAATTTAGGAGAATCACGATGCTCATGCAGAGACGAAAGAGAGACACACACCAGACATGCCAAACCTGCGGAAAAAAATGCAGACACTGGGCTTATTTTAGGCTTAATTGTCTTGTGAGTTGCTTGTTGGCTAGTTTTTGGCTTGTAGCTTGTTTGACTTGTTGCTTGTTGTAGCTTGTTGCTTCTGTTTTTTTATCAATTCTTGGCAAGCAGGGGCAAGGGGAAGAGAGAGTCAGGGGTGCACAGCAGGCCCACCACAGTCCCAGACTGCACACCGGGGGGATCTAGTCACATAGAGTGTTGGGGTTCTTAGGGATTGGCTTGTTTTTTGCCTTGTTTTGAAACGAGATTAGCTTGATTTTTGACTTATTGTGAAAGTCGGGGTGCTTATTTACCACGTGAAAGTGGGCAACTGTGACATACACACAGCTGCAAACATGCATGCAAAGAGAAAGAGAGGAACAGAGCAGCTGTGCAAACCCAAGAGACACACCCTGGAACAGGGCCACTTGCCCCATGAGCTGAAGAGTGTGGGGCTATGCCAGAGGTCCCCAAACTGTGGGGCGTTCCCCCCAGGGGGGCATGGAGGAGCCTTCAGGGGGTGCAGCGGGGCCTGGGCCAGCCCCCATGGGAGCCAGAGAGGGAGCGCCACCCAGCCCCTCCCTGCCCCCAGCTCTGCTCCAGTCCCACCTGCAGCAGCAGCCCCAGCTCACAGCCCCACACCTGGCTCTGCCCCCAGCCTCAGCGCAGCTCTGCTTCCGGCCCCACCCCCAGGTCCTGGCTGCAGCTCCAGCCCCAGCTGTGGCCCCAGCCTCCGCCCCCTTACCCCATCCGCATCCTCTCTCCCCCCACACCCAGAGCCATGGCCCCACTCCCGGCAGGGGCAGGCATGGACAAGGATAAGGGGGTTGCAACACTCAAAAGTTTGGGGACCACTGGGCTAAGCTAATTCAGATTTTGGAAGAAGCCCCACCTGAGGGGAATCAGGCAATTGCCGACAAAGAACAGATAGAGGTGGCTGTGCTCAGGGAATGGCTAGTGCAAAGAGAAAGGCCATGTCTACATGTACAGCCCTCTATGCTCTCCTGTCAGCATAAGAAAAGCAGTCCCGCGAGCAGCATAAGCTATGTTGGCGGGAGAAGCGCTGTGAACATGTCGGTGTAACTGACATCGCTCAGGGGGGTGGAACATTCACCCCCCTGAGCGACAGAAGTTTTGCTGACCTAGGTGGCAGTATAGACATAGCTGCAGAGGAAGGCTCCGGCAGGACCATGACACCAGGAAGCTAGGAGGGTAAAGCCCAGTGAGCAGGGCACTGAGAAACCCTGACTGCGTTTGGGAGTGGGTGTCAGAGCTCCAGTGAGGGGGATGTCTGGGAGATCAGACCAGAATGGAAGAAGAGCCCTGGGGGGGTGAGAGAAAGTGCCTGAGCTAAATATCTTCCATAGTTGGTCAGGATATTAGACAGACACGGTAGGTGAGGTGACACCTTTGAGTGGACCAGCTTCTCAAAAGCTTGTATGTTGCACCAACAGAAGTTGGTCCAATAAAAGATATTACCTCATCCACTTTCTCTCTCTCTCTAGAGCTAAGTATGGACTTTTTCTTTGTGTTATAAATAAATTAAATAAATAAATTAATGGAGATATCCCATCTCCTAGAACTGGAAGGGACCTTGAAAGGTCATTGAGTCCAGCCCCCTGCCTTCACTAGCAGGACCAAGTACTGATTTTGCCCCAGATCCTTAAGTGGCCCCCTCAAGGATTGAACTCACAACCCTGGGTTTAGCAGGCCAATGCTCAAACCACTGAGCTATCCCTCCCCCCGTTGTTCTAATGGACTTTAGTTTGGGACTCTGGCTTGTTGTAAACTGGTTCTGGTATGAAACTAGGGGTACCATTTACCAGAGAAAGCCTCTGTGAGTTCTTAAAGGACCCTGAAGAGAGGGAAAAATGGAGGGGGGGGCTTCAGAGACACCCCTAGTCAGTATGCAGTAGTTGTGTTATTCCACCCTTCCACCCCACCCCACCACACAGCATACCACCACCTCCTATCTACAGAGTCATAACAGGCACCTACCAGGTATTCCTGGCTTTTCCCCTCCTCGGCCTGTCTGTATTTGAGGAGTTTTTCTCTCTCGTCCTTCAGGGTCTGCAGTTGTGTCCAGATTTGTTCCTGAGCAAAGAAACATGGTTTGTGATCTGTTCTGCTGGGAAGGGTATCCTGGGTGTCTTCTTCACAGAAAATAATTTAAATAAATAAAACCTATGGATCCGATTCAGACTTTAGAAAGAATTTACACAGTGTATTCAACTTTACAGGAGTTGCTGGTGCTGTTTGGAGGAAAACTCACTTCCTAGAGCTTTTGAACGTAACCGGATTTGCATTTCACAATTTACTGGATTGTTTTACTGGTTAGCAATATTATAACCCTGGTCTGGATAATCCATGTAACCCAGAGGCTCTGAATAGTCCGCTGTGCTGGTTTATGATTGGCCAGGATGTTTTGGAAGGAAGAACTGGGTTATTACTCTTTGGAGCCTGAAATGACTGGCACAGACGGAGGCAGAATAAATTCCTCTCTGGTTGGGCTGTTTTTCTTTTTCCAGTGAGCAGCTACTAGCAGATGAGAGATTAATTCTTCATTTCCTTGGGTTGATTGAAATACTTCCCTGATGGTTGTATTTTCCAATGGACAACCTACCCCAAATTCTCAATTACTGAGGGACCAGCTTCACTCATTGATATATTTGCTTTCCACAACCCACTCTCTGTATATCTTTTCATGAGTGATGTATCCAAATACTGGGATGCTAATATCTAAACTGTATTGTTAATTTTATTCACCAATATTTGTGTTATTGCTGATTATGTGCTATCTGTATCTTATGACTTTTAAAACAAACTCTGTATTTGTGGATAATCTAAGCACTATACCCAGATGAACAGACACGCTTTTCTTAACCTGTGTACTATGTAATTTTTTAACATCAGCTTTAATACATTTTTAAATCCGTCCTGTTCCTACAGAACCTGGTTACAAAGAGAGCTGTTAAACAGGCAAAAGGCAGCACAACTTAGGTCTAATTCACAGACCCTAGGGTGACCAGATGTCCCTATTTTATAGGGACTGTCCTGATAGTAGGGGCTTTGTCTTACATAGGACTCTATTACCCTCCACCCTGCTTTTTCACACTTGCCATTTGGTCACCCTAACAGACCCCGTACACCAAAAATAAATCCTTTAAAGTAAAGAACACAGGTTAGTAATTCCCAGGTCAGATTTTATCCAATTCCTGCCATCTGGGTTTGGGATCGTTGATGGTGTTTTCCTACCTTGTACTCCTGGGCAGCCTCCTCGATGGGAATCACAGGGTGGTCTCGGTGAGCCTTGGATCGGTCACACACCACGCAGATGGGGCTCTGATCCTCCTCACAGAACAATTTCAGAGGCTCCTGGTGCCTCTCACACACTCGCTCCCCCTCTGGCTCTTTCCCCGCTTGTAACTTCAACTGTTTCACTAGCTCCACCATGTTCGCCAGCTCCCTGTTGGGCCTGAAGTTTCTCTGCTGGGCGGTTGCTCTGCACTGGGGGCAGGAGAAGTTGGGCTCCGACTGCCCCCAGCACTGGTTGATGCAGGCCCGGCAGAAGTTGTGCCCGCAGTGGATAGACACCGGGGCTTTGAAATACTCCAGACAGATGGAACAAGTGGCTTCATCCTGGAGTTTTTGCACAGCGGCCATCGCTCCCTGCACTGCAAATGTGTGGGACCAGGTTAGTTTCACTTCTCTGGTACAGCCCAGCTGCAGGTTTCATTTCCTGGATCCGTCTCATTGGCTGAGCTATCTGAGAATCCCAGTCCCTGAGGGCTCTACTCTGGTAACCCTGGCTGTGCTGGGAGCTGTGTGATTGTGCTGGTGGACAGCCCCGTTCAGTCCTAGAGAGGAGAATACATCTCTCTGGTACTTTAGCCCAGTGGTTCTCAATCAGGGGTGTGTACCAGGGGGTACATCAACTCCTCTAGATATTTGCCTAGTTTTACAACAGGCTACATTAAAAGCACTAGCAAAGTCAGTGCAAACTAAAATTTCAAATAGTGACATGTTTATACTGCTCTATAGACTATACACGGCAATGTAAGTACAATATTTTATATCCCCATTGATTTAGTTTATAATTATATAGTAAAAAGGAGAAAATGTCAGCACTTTTTCAGTAACAGTGTGGCTGTGACACTTTTGTGTTTTTACATCTGATTTTGTATGTTTTTAAGTGGTACGCTTGGAGGTAGGCAGGACAAACCAGACTCTTGAAAAGGGTACAGTAGTCCGGAAAGGTTGAGAGCCATTGCTCTAGGGGGGTTGGTGAAACTGCACCTGGAAGAGGAAATGCAGTTGCCTTGGGGAAGCAGGTCCTGGCTGGAGATGCTAGCTACAGGACCTGGAAGGGGATACAGCATTCCAGCCACTGCATCTTACTGTAATGGGAGAAATACATTTGAAGCTGAACCGGAGACAGGGTTGCGATGTAAACTCCACTGAAATGGAGAGTTCTCTCTGCCCCCGTCAGACCTCTGCACCCCTCCCTCCAGCTCCTGGGACTTCCTCATGGAAGTGGTCACACCTAAGGAATTGAAGAATGGATCTCTCATCCGCTAGGAGCTGCTCGGTTGCTGGCAGCCTCTCACTAGAAAAAGAAAAACAGCCCAACCAAAGAGGAATGGCATAAGAATCAACCTCTGCATTTTGTATCTTTGTTCCACCCGTTGCCCAATCTCCTCATGAGAGCCTACCCCGCCTTCTCCTGTTGGAATGACACCAGCGAAAGGCCCTTCAGCATGTTTCATCCCTGGGACATGACTCCCTCCGCTGAAATCACAGCAGCATTAATGTCAGGATTTTGCAACCTTCTTCGTTCACGCGGGAGGAGGGGGGAGAGATGGCGGGGGGAGAATCCGTGACTCCCCAACAGAATGCAGCCAGAAATGGCCTGCTGCAAAATTCTCCATGTGCAACCCCACTTCCTGCCACGTAACCGTAAAGGACCAAAATGTTTTCCTAAAATGCACTACGAGGTAGAGTGGCCAGGTGTCTGGTTTTCGACCGGAAAGTCCAGCCAAAAAGTGGACCTGACTGTGTCCGGTCAGATCTACTGACTGGACACCTCAAGTCCAGTTACTGCAGGCAGGGGAGGTGCTGAATCATCACCCACACCAGCCCCTACTCAGCCGAAGCTGCCTCCTACCTGCATCAGGCAGCTGCAGGCGAATCCCTCCCGACCCACTCAGGGAGGGGGAAGAGGGGAAGAGCAGTGAGCAAGGAGGGGACGGGGAAAGAGGAGTGAACAGGTGATGTGGCCTCAGGAGGAAGGAGCGGGGCAGGGGCGAAGAGGCAGGGCAGGGGTGAGGCCTGGGGGAAGGGGCGAAGCAGGGAAGGTTCCGATACTCCTGCTAGTGTGTCCGGTTTTTATATATTACAAAGTTGGCAACCCTACTGCGAGGGTTGGGAAGGAGTGGCTTGGAATAGCGCAGTGCTAAGAACCAAGGGATATGCCCCCACCCAGAGGCAACGTGGTGGGGGGTGGGGAGGAGCATGTGGGGTCATGTCTCCCTCTCCTCCCCAATTTCCTGTTCAGCTTGTACTGAACATGCTCACACGGAGTGAGCACGCACAGTAATGCTGCTGAAGCCGGCTGCCCTCACTGTGTCCCCCCCACTATTGACAGGCACGGGTCATCTCTGCCCCCACCTTCACTCCAGTCAACATGACCGCAGTGAGCATGCAGCTGTAACTCAACAGCCTTTTGTGCTAGGCCACACTTGCTCCAGTGCAGTTAGCAATGCCTACACACCTACAATCTGAGCTGGGATCCTGGCCCAACCCAGAGCCAAGGGAGGATTCTCTCCCCAGTGAAAGAGGCCAGGGACAAAGTGAGGATCGGAGCCTCACTAGAAGAATCATAAAATGCCACCTGCCCCCCCCCCCATAGTTCAGAGAAACGGGATGTTACCAGGGTTCCTGCTCAGATGCAGGCAGGTCTCAGGGGAGGTGAGAGCAAAATACTTAACCTTGCACTGCCGCAGAGCCCAGATCCCCTCTGCAGGGTTAAACCTGATCCAACCCTTTCTTCTCACAAACTCTCTGGCCAGCCCCCAGCCCAATATTGCCCATCCCTCACCTCCACCTCCCAGTAACATCTCCCCGAGGTGAAGCCCTCACAGCCCAGTGCACAGGGTTCAGTGTCCAAGCTGTGGAAGTGTCTTTACTTAAATTTGGCTCCCACCGATGATAGCTCAAAGGAGTCACTGCTTTAAGGCAAGGGGTAGGAGCTTGTGATTTCAGGACTGAACTTCCCCCTTTAGATCCCCACTCGTAACTTTGACATCTGTGTGTCTGCCAGATTCACCCTCAGGACCATGGGCCAGATCCATGGGCCATTCTGTCTGGTCCCCGAACATATCTGTCCCCACAGCAGACCAGCTCTACAAAATGGTGTCCTCTGCACAGCGCAACCTCTCATACACCATACGAACAAGGTCATGAACTCACACACCCTGGATGTGCAGGATCCGTTACACATACAAGAACTTTTTCGAACCCCATCTGCCTAGGTTCTTATGACCTACAGTAGAACCTGAGAGTTACGAACACCAGAGTTACCAACTGACCAGTCAACCACACACCTCATTTGAAACCGGAAGTACGCAATTAGGCAGCAGTAGAGACCCCAAAAAAAGGTGAATACAGAACAGTGCTGTGTTAAATGTTAACTACTAAAAAAAAAAAAGAAGGAAAGCAGCATTTTTCTTCTGCATAGTAAAGTTTTAAAGCTGTACTAAGTCAATGTTCAGTTGTAAGCTTTTGAAAGAACCACCATAACGTTTTGTTCAGAATTACAAACATTTCAGAGTTACTAACAATCTCCATTCCCGAGGTGCTAGTAACTCCAAGGTTCTACTGTATAAGTAGTGACAACTTTTGCTGGATGGAAACAAGGGAAGACCACATGAAAAATAAGGGGTAATTCTTTATTTTAAAGGACATTTTAGGCAAACACCATTTTCCCTAGCATATCATGTACTTTGCTTCCAAGTGTACATTTCTACTGCCCTCAGATATACAATGCAATCATCATCAACTTAATGCGGATAGTGGTCAAGGGATGTCCCTTTAAATAAGGGATGGATGGCTACCATAAGGGACAATCAATGAAATAAGAGACAGGCCGTTGAAATTAGGGATGGGTGGTCACCCTATCTATAAGACTAGTTCAACTGGCGGCCCGTAGGCCGTATACATCCCAGGACCATTCTGTCTGGTCCCCGAATGCATCTGTCCCTGCAGCAGACCAGCTTTAAAAATGGTGTCTCTGCAAGGCATGAGCACTCATGCGCTATGTGAGCAAGGTCACAACCTCAAAAACACAGTACTAATAGGGTCCGGATGCCATTTTGTAGAGTAAAATGGCATCCTCTGCACAGAATAACCTTGCACATGCTGTATGTGCAAGGCCACGTTGAACAGATGATGATGCCTTTTTGTTTCTGAACGCAGCCACTAGAGGAGTCGCACAACTACGCATGTGACCCTGGTCACTGAAAAGTTTGGACGAGGAACTAGCTACATGTCACTGTTTGTCTGAATGCTTGATGCGCCCAGGCTGGGAAATTTGGATCCAACAGACATTGTGTGAAAGCACCTGTGTATGGCCTAGCAGAGACATGATCATTACTGTTGTTGCAATTCCAGAGGGGTTGCTTTTCTTGCAATTCCAATGACATATAACTCACTTCGATCCCACTGAGCAGGTCAGGAAAAAGCAAACAAACCCCCCACCAGTTTATCAAGTAGTTCTGATGGCTCCTGGGTTTATTGCTGTATTTTACCCAACAGGAGAGACAAGAGAATCCATCGTGAGCCACAAAAATTTCAGCATCTTTGCAGCTGTGAAACCATGAAACCATAAAACACAACAACCTCCACGGTTAAATTCTCCATAGTCAAATTCTAGAAAACACTCATCAAAAGTGAAGATTAGCCATTTTCTCCTGTCCCCCCCCTGCCCCAAAGATTTGCCACCTGTACTGTCCTCCCTCACCCAGGACTCCTCCTCTTGCTCTCTGACCAGGCAGAATGCTAGAGTCCTCCGGGATCATAGAGAACAGTGACAAACAGGCTGGTCAATGTCCCTGAGGGTTGGGTGGTTTTGGTTGGTTGGTTTTTTGGAGGGGGGAGAACAGGTCACCAGCCCACTTTAGCTTCCCGGGTTGTAGAAATGAGGGTGCCAGAAGCTAGAGAAGCCCATTTCTTGGCCTGCAGGGGGATAGATAATCTTGTGCATCAGGAACAGAGTCTCAGCTGGGTTTCACTGTCCCAGAAACAGAACCAAGGGCGGATTCTCTCCCCATTGAAAGATGCTGGTGGGAAAGTGAAGATCGGGGCCTTGTTGTCAGCACTGAAAAATGCCACCTGCCCCTCATCACAGTCCAGACAAACCCGGATCCTGCTGGGGACCCGGCCCAGTGACACTGTGGTCTCAGGGGAGGTGCGAGCCTGATATTGATCCCCATGCAGCCACTGCACAGCCCAGATCCCCTCCTCAGGGTTAAAACTCAACCCCCGCTTCCTATTCACAGACTCTCTGGCCACTCCTACAGCCCAGCATTGCCCATCCCCCATCTCCACCTCCCAGCAATGTCTCCCTGAGGTGAATCCCTCACAGGCCAGCACCCAGCGATTACAGTCAAATCTCTCAGGATCGTTGGGCACTCGCTGCTGTGTGTCTCCCAGTCTCACACTTTTCCGATCCGCAGACAAGACGAGTTCAGGATGAGCCGTGTCTGGATCCAGCGTCACTGGGGACAGAGAATCGGAGCGTTCGTCAGAGCTCGGCCATTGGGGAGGTTGGGACCATTTCTCACATTCCCCAGCAGCCCCGTCCTGGCTGGGACCCTCCCTGATTTCCTGCCTCTGTCCTGGGTCTCAGGGAGCTGCCTCTGTGCTGGGGCTGAGCAGGGATTTCACCGCGGCTCCCACCTCCCAGGGCCTAGAGGTGCAGTTATAGCTGCAAATTCTGCATCTCCATCTCCTCCCCTGTTGCATCTCCCTGCTCCCTGTGCTGTGCCTACCCACTCCCAGCAGCAGGGACAGGGCGGGGCGGGGCGGGGCAGGCAGCAGAGCCTGGGGTGGGACCGAAGGAGCAGCAGCCTCAGCAGCCTCTTGGGGAGACACCCCCAGTCAGAGGGAATCAAGGAGGCAGCAGAGAGGGGAGCACAAACCCCAGTGCAGCTGGGACAAGGGGAGGAGGCAGTAGCCCTGGGTCGAAGGAGGCGGGAGGGAGTTGGTGGGTACACCAGGGCAGGGCCCCCAGCCCATGCCGTATGGTAGAGGTGGAGGCAGTGTCCATGGAAGACCTCCCAAAGACAGAGAGGATGGAGGGGCCTAGTTGGCAACCCAAGAGCCATGGGGTAAGGGAGAGGTGGGACCCACAAGGAGAGACACAGAAGGGGGCGATGGCCTATGGACACACCAAGGAAGGGTCAGACCAGGCACCCACCCCCTCAGCATAATGGAGGAGTCAAAGCCCTCACTCAATCAAAACATTGTACACCAATTAAAGGTTTAATATATATTAGCGTGCTTATGGCCAGCCCCTACCTTGCAATGCTCACTCTATGGATGGAGGCCTCTGTTTTGTTTGATCTCAGAAGCTTCTTCCTCAAGTGAATCCAGTGCCACAAACACAAACTGTCCTTTTCACTCAATCCATCTAAAACCCCACCCATTCCACTACCCCCTTTTACCAGAGATCCACTTACTCGCTGTCTGCAGTTCAAACATCAGAGCGTCTAGGGAGGAGAGGGAGAGAAAGAGATTTCATGGTATCAAAATTATGTTTCATGCAGGATTTCTACAATTAATCAGAATAACTGTGCTTTAGTTCTGGGCCATAAACAGAGGGGACAAGGCAGGGAGACCCAGAGAGAGAAATACAGAGAGAGACAGTGTAAAACTCGCCCATATGGAGGTGGGCCAGTATCAGGCTTATGGACCCCTTTCAGCACTAACAACATAGTTATAAACACGGCTTATGTGGCATTTAGTGTTTCTCGCCTTTCTACAAGAGAAAATTCCTAGACAGGTCAGACTGGAATGAAACAGACTCAGGAAGAGAAGATGGAGCCCTCTGCATTAGCACAGAGTTTCACTCAACCAAGTACTTTGCAGTCCTCAAGAATAAGGGCAAGGAAGGCGACAATCACATTCGGACTCTTGTTGTTCCTCCATAAATATCTTATATTTTGGGTGGAAATTTCTTAGCTAATTCAAAACTTTGTCTATATTTCTTCCATGTTCTTAAATTGGGTTTTACATTCGCAGCTAATTGGACACAGCCCGTTTCCTCCAACATTCACAGAGATCAGACTCCATTTTCCTTTTTCAATCCCTGCTCAGTACCTTGGAATTTCTTCAGAGTCTCCTTTAGTACAATGTTTTTCTGGGTAAAATCACCAAGTCTCTTTGCCAGATCAGGAGAAATCTCTACCAGCTGCTGGAACTTCCCCTGCTGGCACCTGGAGAGAAACAGAATTCTCTATTTCATTGATTTTAAATCACGATTTTTTCTGTATTTCAGGGAAAGCTGCTGGACTGCGGGCAGGGCCAGATGAACTTTTTGTGGGCCCAGCGCCAAAGATATTTGTGGGCCTGCATGGGGCAAGGTGCAGGGGGGCGGGATGGTCAGTCTCCAGAGTGAAGGGCGGGTTGGGGGCAATGAGGCACAGCGTGGCAGGTGCAGCCCAGCAGGCGGGCACTGTTTACAATCCTGCAGATGCCAGATGCACACTGGCCTGCCCAGCCCTGTGCTGCCAGCATGCCCCTTCCCCTTGAGGGCAGGCCTGCACCACACCACCCCCCTGCCCAGTGCCCTACCCTTATGCCCAGTGCCCGCTCTCCCAAAGATCTCCACCACAGATCTGTATGCCCAGCCCCCACCCCTCCCAGAGACCTCCCCCACTGGCCTCCCACCACAACTGCACAGCACCCTGCACTCCACTCGCCCAGCGCCCCCCACCCGTAGACCTCCCCACTGCCCACCACCTTCCTCACAGTTCCACCATCACAGCTGCACAACACCCCATATTCCTGAGGGGATTCTGCACCAAACTATTAAAAATTCTGTGCACAATATTTTAAAATTCTGCAAATTTTATTTGTCAATAAATAAATGTGGAGGCTCCAACATGGCAGCGGGGAGCACAGACCATGGGTTGCATGTAGGTGGGAGATTACCCTGCAGCCTTCCCCCACCCCACCCCACCCCGGGACAGGGATTCGGCAGTGAGGCTGCACCCGACACTGACACAATGCAAGGGCCAGGCCTGCCCCAGAAACACCCTGGGGCCCTGTCTCCCTGTGCCAGGTGCACCAGGTGTGGGTGAGCAGGCTCAGCCCGGCAGCAGGATCCAAGTGCAGAAGGACTTAGTGTGGGGGGATCCAGGTGGGGGTAAGAGAGTTCTCTGTGGGCAATCTGGGTGTGGGCGGCTCAGTGGGAGATCTGGATGCACAGAAGCTCATTGGGAGGTTCCAAGTGCAGGGGCAATGGGACTCTGCAGGGGATCCAGGTGAAGGTGTTTGGGGCTCAGCGGGGGGGAGAGGGGGGTCTACGTGCAGGGGAGGTGGGGTTCCTTTCGGTGGGGGTCCGAGTGCAAGTGGTTGGGGCTCTTCGCGGTGGTACAGATGCAGGGGAGGTGGGGCTTGTCAGGATGAGGGTTCGATGGGCCTGCTTAATAGGGGAGCCCCAGCTTCTGCCAAGGGGATGCCGCAT
The DNA here is from genome assembly GCF_013100865.1 of Trachemys scripta elegans. Lineage (NCBI taxonomy): Eukaryota > Metazoa > Chordata > Testudines > Emydidae > Trachemys > Trachemys scripta. The sequence goes on from NC_048311.1 coordinate 35,629,684, forward strand.
GCTGGGTTCCAGCTCCCCCCCCCTTGCCCCCGCTTCCCCCATCCCCTTCTCTTCCCCATCCCATGCCCCTTCCCCACTGCTTCATCTCCCCTCCCCCCCTTCCTTCCTTATTGAGGTTGCAGGAACAAACCATCCCGATGTGTAGAAAGAATAGTGTCGTAAGATGAGGCCCTGAAACATAAACCCTTATCAGAGGCCTGGTATGAGGCCTAAGGCCTGAACTAACGTAATGGTCAAGACGTTGCTAACATAAAGCAAAGTTAAGCTGGGAGCCAGAGGCAGGCCCTGCTCACAGAAGCTGGCAACGAAAGGGCTGATGTTGCAAAAATACACATATCTAAAAGGTACTGGACACTAGAGATACCAGAACTAGGGTGACCAGACGTCCCGATTTTATCGGGACCGTCCCGATATTTCCTTGTTTGTCCCGCGTCCCGACCAACATGCGGTCGGGACAACCGGACAAACAAGGAAATGCCCCGGAGCCTAGAGCCCGGAAGTGCTCGCACCCCCCCCGCCCCGACTCCGACCCCTCCTCCCCCGATTGGCTCCCTCCCCGAATCCCCGCCTCTTCCCCGGGCTCACCATTCCTCCTCCTCCCTCCGGCGCTTGCGGAGGGAGGCCCGGGAGACACAGGGGAAGCGCGGGGCCGGGGTGAGTAACAGTCCAGCCTGGCCGCGAGCAGGACTCAGTCGGGTGGTTGGGCGAGGAGGGGGGCGGCCCGCGGGGCCAGGCGGCGGCTGTTGTTGTCCCCCCGGGCAGCGGGACACGGGAGCAGCCGCTGCTGCAGCTCCCACTGCCGCGGGGGCAGGAAGCGGCCATGGCGCTCCACGGCTGCGGCGCCTCCGAACCCCACGAGCCGGGGCCTGCTGCGGGGACCCAGCAGCGCGCACGCTGGGCCCAGCCCCTGGCCAGTCGCGTCTGGGCTGCCCAGCTGGTGCTATCCCGCGGCGGCCCCGGGGTGGAGGCATCGGCCGCCCAGCCCCGTTCGTTCCCCTGCGGGACGGGGGGGCTGGGGTCTGCTGCCCCCACTCCAGGACCGCCGCGGGATTGCACCAGCTGGGCAGCAGCCCAGACGCGACGGGCCAGGGGCTGGACCCAGCGTGCGCGCTGCTGGGTCCCCGCAGCAGGCCCCGGCTCGGGAGGTTCGGGGGCGCCAGAGCCGCAGCCGCGGAGCGCCATGGCCGCTTCCTCCCCCCGCGGCAGTGGGAGCTGCAGCAGCGGCTGCTCCCGAGTCCCGCTGCCCGGGGGGACAACAACAGCCGCCGCCTGGCCCCGTGGGCCGCCCCCCTCCTCGCCCAACCACCCGACTGAGTCCTGCTCGCGGCCAGGCCGGACTGTTACTCACCCCGGCCCCGCGCTTCCCCTGAGTCTCCCGGGCCTCCCTCCAGCGCTTGCGGAGGAAGGTTTTTTTTTTTTTTTGGCCCCGCCCCCC